>NC_138183.1:78172049-78324549 GCF_964194105.1 Spermophilus citellus
GTTCACTTCAAGAACAGCTGGCCCAAGAACAGTGGTCACTCTACAGTGGCACCAGGAATTCCGAGTTCTGAACTGATGTGATAACACCGTAATGGGAAGAAGCCCCATCTAACAGAGCTGCACCCATTACTGACAGAATTTGACCTCAGCAGCCTGAGAAGGACACAACCATGGCTCTGGAATTTTCCACAACCAAGTTCAGAAAAAGCTAGTTTTGCTCTGCTACAGAGAGGCTCTCTCCAAGGGGCTGCTAATAATAAAAAATAACTTGTGTAGGTTGCATCTTGTAGCTCAATTGCTTTGAGAGGTCATTGTTCTCTGTCCACAGGGTCATTAATTTTAGTTGCCTCATTGCCACCCACATAGGCAGCCAATACATTCTTCACATCCCCTCAGGAGTGGGAGAAAAAGCATAGTTTGGAATCCAATCTGACCAGCGTTTGAATGATGTTCAGAGAGTTAACATTCTGATATTTAAATTCCTTATTTGGCCAATGAAGCTGATAGTTGCTATCTATCCTACATTATTAGCAGAGACTTAATTGTGTAACATAATTAAAGTACCTGATAATTATAACTAACATTTTGCCATCCACTTTGAGAGGTGCTGTAGGTCTGTTTTATTTTATTCCCACCACATCCTATGAGAAAAAGGTTGTTATCCACATTCTACACAAGAGGAATGTCAAGGAAATATGCATTTGATTAATTTCAGACAGCTGGAAAAGGAATCCAAAAATCAACCCCAGGTGGGGCTGACTCCAAATTTTGTGCATTTACCCAACATAATATTTCCTACTATGACAGGCACAGAGCAAATTTCAGTTTCCTTTATCCACACACCACAGGTTTTTTAAAAGGAGAGTTTGGCCACTCCCAAAGAAACATAAGGAAGTCTGTCTAATGAAAATGCTTCCCCAGTCAACAAGGAACTGAGGTATTCTGGGCATCATGATGCATACAGACCTGTCACTAGACAAACCAGCAGATGTTTTAGAAGGTACCATCCATAGCCAGTGGCTGGACTGTGCTAATGATGACCCAATTAAAGACTCAATCGTCAATTAGCAAAGTTGGAACGAGCCAGGTGCAGCTAGAGCCCTAGGACTTGGAATGCAATTCCTCCTCTTTCCAGGGGTTACTCTCCTCTCTTAATTAGCCTGAAATGTTCACGCACATGGAGGCAGGGCGTGAGGAAAAGCTCTGGGAGCATGGGAGAGGAAAGATGAAGTCAGCACTTTCTATGCTGCTACAGAGGAAGAGAATGAGGGGAACCTAAGGATATTCCTTCCCATGGGGCAGTGGAGCCGGGAAAGTGACTGAGTCCTACTTTGAAGGGGTTTCAGAGAAAGTTTAACAGCCATTAGCAAGGTGCTTTGAGTCACTATTGAAATAAAATTGGATGATGATAAGAAGTCTAATCAGGGTATTTCAGGACTTAGTCCATAAGGGGACATTTTGATGTCATTAAGCTTATTAAGGGAAGAACCGTTTTTCTTTCTTTTTTTTCTTTTTGGTAGTGAGGGAAGAACTTGGGAATTTAACCATCTGTATGCCAGCACCCTGTTCCAAAGTGTTGGGAAGGCTCCAATAGCCACCTTGATATTTTCACCTGCCATCTTAATCACTCCAAAGAGAAAAGAAATGGCTCACTCCTTAAGGCCTGATGGCACCATGCTCCCTCATGGGGTGACTCCGAAGTACTGTTCAATAGCCATCCCCCAGCTTGCATCTCTCTCTGAGAGGTCCACCTCTGGGACCTCAGCCCTCTTGAGTCATTCACTTCCTCAGAAAGTATCTCCCAGGGGTGACCTCTGTTTGGCAGTCAGCAATGCTCTCCAAATGGAAAATGAACTAGTTATTCTCTCAAATGACAGTCCCTTAGCTGTATGCAATAGTGCACCCCTGGAATCAGGAGGCTGAGGCAGGAGGATCACAAGTTCCAGACCAGTCTAGGGGGACTTTGTTTCAAAATTAAGACTAAAAAGGGCTGGGGATGTAAATCATTGGTAAAAATGTAAAATGTAAAATTCAACCTCCAGTACCAGAAAAAATAATAATTCATAAAACAAAATAAAATGACAGTTCCTTACTTCCATCACTGTGCATTAAAACCCAGATATCTTTTTATAGTCAATTCATCAGAAACTGTGTCTTTCCCTCATCCAGAGTATCCTTCCATAGCAACAAATACAGCAAACATTTGGGGATGAAATCTTAACCCTGATGAGTTGTAAGAAAGCCCACTAAATAGACTGTCAAGAAATTTTACACACCTGCTATCGGCAATAAACTGGTTTCCATCAACCATATCCTGCTTACCAGAATGTCTCCATGGACTTCCTTATGCCCAGTTTCATTGATACAGTTTGTAAATTTCTTTTGTTTAAATTGCAGATAAGGTAACCACACACATGCCTTTTCTCCTCATGGGTCTGGTCTTGCAGTCAACTCTTCAGTGCCTTTTTTTCTTAATTTACAAAAATTCTGTGTATTGAGGTCGGGTACAGCATGATATTTTGAAATGTGTATACATTGTGAAATGATAAATGGAGCTAACTAACATATTTTGTGGGGAGAACACTTAGAATTTATTCTCTTAGGGATTTTCAAGTACAAGACATGGTTATAAACCTTAGTCACCATGTCATACAATAGAGCCCTTGGACTCATTCTTCCTGAGCAACATCTCCCCATCTCCCCACCTCCAGCCAGGTAACCAAGATTCCTTTCCACTTCTATGAATTTAACTTCTTTACATTCTACATATAAGTGAGATCATGCAATATTTGTCTCCTTGTGCCTTTTTGAGTCTAACATCTTCACACTAGAACCAAGAGTAACCCTTCACGAATATGGATGCCATGCCAAATTCTCTTAATTAAAGAAATTATATATAAGAATCTCCAGATATACTAGACTTTCATATAAATTGGGAGTGAGAGGGATGTTACCATAATTCTGGTTGTAAGCTGTTTCTGAGGCCCTGATATATTTTGTTTTTAGACAGCAGTTAAGCAGTATAGAAAATCCCTGTCCACGGAGCTAACCAATTTATTTCATTAATTTAAAAAAAATACTTTGGGTCCCTCTTAGGAGATTTTCACCTAATAGGTGGAACAAACTGCTTGTAAAACTCAGTTTATTTGATACATAAAATTGCCTTTTAATAAATAGTGCTCATTTTATCAGAGAAAATAGATTTGGAGGGTATATCCAATCATCAAGTAAATCTGATTTGTGCAACATGTCTGCTCAAAGTCCATTTATTTTCACAGTGAATTCCTTTTTAATACTGTTACCTCACCAAGGGGTTTAGGTGAAGCATATACTCAGTCCCCCTCCCCCTATTTTTAATGAATAGCAAAGCTACTTGGAACATTGAAAGGGGAATTGGATCCATAGCAGGGCAATATTAGAGAAAGAGCATGGGGTCAGGCTCAGACACACCTGGCCAGGGATCAAATCTTTCCCTTGCCTAGTTAAATAAATTTTTCAATATTTTTAATCTCCCCAAGTCTTAGATTTCTCTTATAAAAGAGGTTATTATCTGGATTGACTATTATAATGTATAGCACTTGTAATGTGTTAAGTATCAATAAATCAGAGCTTGTGTAGTTGCTACCTCACAATCATATTCAAGTAGGTTGTCCAAGACTTCACTTTGGATATATTTTTTTTAGTTACCTAATGGGGGTCAAAGCCCAAATAATGGAAACTAAAGGGGTCATCTCTTAATTCTTCTCTTTGAACAGCATATAAGCTGAAGGAAACTAAATATTTGCATGAGCATTAGACCCCAGTTTACAATCCATCTTTTTTTGCAGAAGTGCCAACCTCTGAGGTTCCAGAGTAACACAGAGTGTCTGCACAAGCCACACAGATCCTGGCCAGTGCCTGGGGATGAAAAAAGCAATGGGACCAGGAAGAATAAGTCTTGTCACTCAGAAAAGGCCATGTGAATAGTGTAAAGGCAAGGGGTTGGCACAATGGGCTAGCAGAGTAGGGGTCCCTGGACACGTCCAGGCTAGAGATGGAAGACTCTCCTAGGATTCTGCTTCTAGCTATCTGTTCATTTTGCCTCTAATAGATCCCAAGGAAAGGAAAACACAGAGCTGTCTATCTGCCAAATGTCTTCGGATGACAGTTTTTTCCATGTATCCATTTATCCTCATCATCACAGGGGCTCTCCCAAGACTGCAATAGACTGGCACCCGAGATGTTTGAGCTCTTGTACCCATCCCCAATATGCAGAAAATTTTGAGGTTCTCTCTTTTTTTTCCCTAATATTAAGTATTGTCCTGTTAAGGAACAAACTCATTAGGCAGACTTTTTATTTAGCAAATGTAGTAAAACATACATGATGTATTATTTACCATTTAAATATATATATATTTGCATACAGTTCCATGGCATTAAGAGCACTTACACTGTTGTGTAGCCACCAACACCATCTGTCTTCAGAACATTTTCATTTTTCCTAACTGAAACTCTGTGTCCAGAAGACAATAATCTCCCATTTCCCTCCTCTCCCTAATCCCTGGAAACCACCATTTTGCTTTGTCCTTGCTACTCTAGGGACCTCATGAAATTTTTGTCCTTTTGTGATTGGCTTATTTCACTTAACATAATGTCTTTGAGGTTCACCATGTGTCAGAGTTTCCTTTTTTAAAAGCCTGAATAATTGTATAGACTCTAAAATAAAAATGGTACAGTTTCATTGATGACCTCACATTTTGAGACTCGCTATAAAACTTCATGCTTAACGAGGCTTTAAAAACTGATTTATTTCATTAGCATATAATTAGTTGAGATTGTTGCTCAGCATTTATTATAGCTAGTGGAAAATAATAAATGTATGCGTTTTTTTCACAAAAATTGTCTTCATATAGTGGTATCATAGGAGGAAAGCCATGTAGTGGCCTCCATGCAAAGATATAGTACTATTTAATTAGTACTTGGGTTGTAGAATTATTCAGTGAAGTCACACTATGATTCCTAGAATCTGTATGATAAGACACATAAGCAGTCCTCACACAGAGATCTACAGATAATTCAGTACCCAAGGTTGCTCAATGAAATAACCAGATCAAGGACCAAGCAGCTGAATTCTCATCAACTATTTCTCCCACTCTTTCTTACTAGTTACCTGGCAAAATGGTTGTCCTAAACTCACATCATAATCTATCTACTTATTCATTTGTTAACTTATTAGGGCATATGTTCATTTGTATAAATTCTATAATAATTTGGCTCTGATCAGAAAAGAAGTATTATGAGGCATAAAAAACAGCATGCATCTCTTCAGGAGAAATAAAACCCTTCTGGCCATATAAAACCCGAAGAATATCATGAAATATCAGTCATGTTTGGTAACTGGGGTGATGTGTGTAACACTCATCCATCTATGCTGGCCAGTTTGTGGGGTTGATTTGTAACCCAGACTTGTCGATAACATTCTGCAATGTTATCAAGAGATGGAACAGCACAGCAAGCCACTTCCTTGTATGTTTTTTTTTTAAATTTAGAAGTATTAATTGTAATTGTTAAGCTGTGTCTTCAATTTTCAAGTAGCATTCCTCCCTGTGTGACCCTAACTTCCTCAGTGTCCTTAGAAATATTATAGGACAGGATGAAAAAGGAAATAAAAGGAGAATGGAAAATTTTTAATCCCAGGACAAAGATGAGTTGGACATAATAATGACGGATGAAGATGCCAGAAAGAAGAGCTTGTGGGATGAGGTGGAGAACAAAACACGGGCTTCTGAGGTCTTTGGTAAAAGTAACTTTTTCTAAGAATTTTTTATATCACGCCTGTCATAAACATTCAACTTCATTGTGCAATGAAGACAGATGACAAGAATCTGCTGTTCCAACAACCAAAAAAAAAAAAAAAAGCAACTTCCCTATGTCCTTGGAATCTGACTTCCTCTGTTCCAAATGCACAGTGGAAAACTTGTGCCCATGAGGACTGGACCAGTTGTTTATGTGACTAATTGGATGTCTACATAAATAGGAGAATAGGGGCAGGTCCGGCTATTCTCATCTGTTCTAAAGCCAGAGCTTGCTCTAAAGTGGAGAGGTATGTAGACTGGAGAGAGAGGAACCATTTAGCTGTCCTTTGCTGACTCTCTTATGTAAGCTCCAAGGTCAAGAAGTCTTCATTTTGTTTCCAAGTAGCAGGAGGAAAGACAGGTTTTAAGGGTCAATTATCAGGGAGGGACAGGGCTTGGGAAGGTTCTAAATTAGGGTGCCAATTTCATAGATTTGACAACAATGGGACATGTGAAGAAGAGACTAAAGAGAGGGATTGGAAGAGAAATGTCCTGAGGGAAGAAGATGAATATCATTAGATGGACAGTTGAGGATGGGCAGGAGAGAGTCAGCTTCTTCACAGACAGGAGATAAGTGAACAGTCAAGGAGAAAGAAGAAAGAGGGAAATTTTGACTTTGAGAAAAAGAAAGCTGAGAAAACTCAGTGTACCAGCAAATTAGGAGGAAATGAGAAAGAACTATAGGACAAGTATTTGGGGATAGTTGAACCTAAGAATGCAGTGGAGAGCTCTAAAGAGGTGAATTAAGCCAAGCGCGGTAGTGCACACCTCTAACCCTAGCAGCTCAGGAGGCTGAGGCAGGACATCTGGAATTCAAAGCCAGCCTCTGCAAAATTGAGGCGTTAAGCAACTCAGTGAGACCCTGTCTCTAAATGAAATACAAAATAGGGCTGGGGATGTGGCTCAGTGCTTGAGTTCCCCTGAGTTCAATCCCTGGCAAAAAAGAAGTGACTTAAAGGGTGGCCATGCAGTCATGGGAGCCACCCAAGACAATGCAGAATCCTAGTGGGGCAAAAGGGGCTCATATTTGAAATATATGAAAAATATTCAATGTCTTCAGCAATTAGGGAAACACAAATCAAAACCACTAAAAATCAAGCAAACAAACAAAAAACTACACAGATTTCTTCTCATTCCAGTTAGAATGACAGTCATCAAGCATACAAATAGTAATAAATGCTGGAGAGGATGTGGAGGAAAACAAAAGGAAGAAACACTTTCACACTTTTATTCAGTCACAAAGAAGAATGAATTATGCTATTTGCAGGAAAATGGATGGAACTGGAGACAATTATATTAAGCGAAATATGCCAAATTTAGAAGATTAAAAGTCAAATGTTTTCTCTCATAGGTGAAAGGTAGAAAGAAAAGAAAAAAAAAGAAAGGTGGTCATGGTAGAGAGGCAGGGTCCCATGAGAATGGAAGGGAAACCGGTATAGGAAAAGAACCAGAGAGGAGAGTAACAGGGGAAATATTGGAAATTGATATTGGCAAAATTATACTGTTATATCATGTGCATGCACAAATATACAGCAACAAATCCCATCATTACTTATAATTATAATGTACCAATAAAAATATGGGGAAGAAAGGTTGTGTTTGCAGGGTCTATTCTAAATTTTGCAGGTGGGCAATTCTTAGTGGTCATTATATCCAAGGCAGAACTTTGTGAGTGCCAATAAAGGACATTATAGTTGAGCATTTCTTGGATTCCAAGAAAATACACAGCCAAGGTATTAATGTCACCTTATGGCTTATGAAGCCAATGAGGAGGTAAAACGAGAATTTACAATTTTCACAGTAATTTCTTGATAACTCTTGCATGATCTAGCAATGCTTCATCTGTGATCATCAAAAAGGCTTTGGGTGTGGATGGTACAGCTCTCAGAACCATCCACACAGCTTTTGATTTAGCAGAATAAGGTGTTTTTCATTTAAATTCCATCCTAGAACTGGATCTGCTACATCATGGGGAATAATGGGGATGAACAGGAGGAGCTGGAAAGATCAAAACACTGTGTCAGTTCCTGTAGACACTAATGCAACTTGAAGTCATCATCTCTGCCTCTAGGTCTACAAAAGTCTAGCAGTGTTCCGAGTGTATCCTTGCCATTCTTAGTCCTTAGAATGTGTGAGAAGGTTAGCATTTGGATTATAACTAGTTCCTTATAAATCATCCTTCTCAAAAATTTTTTAAAACCCCAACTCAAAGATTCTTCTCAAAATCTTTGAAAACTTAAGAGCAGCGCCTTTTGAATTTATATGTCTCTAAGTCTCACCTAGTACCTGGCAGGCATGTAGATGTTCAAAAATCATCCACAGAATGAATGAATGGACTCTGTGCTCTCTATGAGCCCATATTTCCCTGGGATATACTTTCGGGCTTTAAAGTCTCTGTGACCTTCTCCCATTTCTGTGCCATTCAGCATCTTTCTTCTGAAAGATGCATAAGCAACTCTAACTCTGTAAACAAATTATTATGTGTTGGCCCCTACCCTGGATTCTCTGCTGTTAATTTTGCTCATTCCTGGACTGATCAGTTGGCTGTGCCTCCTACAGAAACAGTGGAAAAGATTAAAGAAGGGGCAATAAATAGGAGGTGGAGTAGGGGAGCCTGAACAAGTAAAATAAGACTGCATATATTGAGGCTTATATTAAGCAAAACAGTCTCGACTTGAAATATCCATTCCTACTAGACAGAAATCTCAGCTTTTTCCTGCCTTGGAACTGCTAATCACCAAGAAGGCAACTAGTCCATTCAACATGTTACATAAGTCAGTAAAAGGTGTCCTCTATAGAGACGGAGGCAGCCAACCCCAAAATGCATGTCATGGTGAGGGAAACGTGGGCCAGAATTCAGTTGCACTGGATCATTTGAGCAGGCAGGCACCTTGGGCAGTAACCAACCTGCATTACGATGTTCTTTGTTCCTGATAGGTACTTACTCTTTGGAGCCTAAGTCTCTATTCCTAACAACTACAATCTCATTCTAAAAGCTATCTATCAGATTCCTGGACTACACTGTAACAATTAGAAGACTTGGGAGAGCTGAGTTTGGTGGCACATACATGTAACCCAAGCTATTTAGGAGGCTGAGGCAGGAGAATCTCAAATTGAAGGCCAGCCTCTACAACTTAGTGAGACCCTGCCTCAAAATTAAAAATTAAAAAGAGCTGGGGACGTAGCTCAGTGGTAGAGTGCCCTGGGTTCAATTCCCAGTCCAGAAGAAGAAGGAAGAAGAGGAAAAAAGGGAGGAGAGTGAGGTGGATGGGGCGGAAGAGGAGGAAAGAGAGAAGAGGGAGAAGGGTATACTGTATTAGATGTTTGCATCACTGTAAACATGTCCTTTTCACCTTCAGTTAGCAAAACCAATGGGATAACTTTACGTGAAGGGCTTTTTCTGGTATGTTTGGGCAAACTCAGCAATCTCTTCATTTCTACCTTTGTGGTTTAATTCCAGCAAGTAGAAGATTTATGAATATATAATGTTTTAACCAGCTTTTATTTGTTGGAACCAAAAGACCTAACCAAAACAATAGAGAAGGAAAAGTTTATTTTGGCTCATGGTTTCAGAGGTCTCCGTCTCTAGACGGCCAAATCCACAGCTCTGGGCCCAAGATGAGGCAGACCATCATAGCAGAAGGGCATGCAGGAGGAAAGTAGCTCAGGACATGGCAATTAGGAAGCAGAGAGAGAGCTCTATTCACCAGGGACAAAATATGTACCCAAGGGCACACCCCCAGTGACCCACTTCCCCCCTACACATCATACCTGCTTATAGTTACTACCCAGTAAATCCATTCAAGGGGATTAATTCACTGATGAGGTTATAACTCTCATAATCTAATTATTTCACCTCTGAAATTTCTTGCATTGCCTCACATATGAGCTTTTGGGGGACACTGCATATCTAAACCATAACATAAGGTCTTCCTTTCCTAACTGTACACTTCAGTAGAGCCATGGATAAAAGGCAGGGGGAGTGGATTTCCTTCAATCCCTCACTGGTTGAGTCTAGCTCTCCAGGGCTTTTCTCAATGCAAATCAGGCAGCAAATCTTAGAGTATCAGTGACACAGCTTGATTAAACCCTGGGTGGGCTGTCCTACCACACCACACCAGCTGGACCCCAAACTGACAATGTTCAATGCTTACAGGGCTGTCAAAATTGGAGATGGTGTAGGACTGAGTAAAGGTTATGACCGTGCCAAAATCTGCAACTGTGTTTTCTGAGTATGCTTTGTTTCCAAACTGGAAAAAAAAAAAAGTGACTCTGGCTTTGACTGGAGAAGCCTGTTGATTTTTTTTCCTTAGACAATGGCAGGGGAGGATAAGTATGGTGTGGATGGGAGGGTTGAACTCAATGAGTAAAGGCTCAGTTTTGATGAGGCTGGCCTCTCCACCACCTTTGCCACTGGAGTAATTTTCTAAATGTTCAAAAGAAATTTGTGAAGCTGGATTCCCTTCTGTGGCAGGGCCTCATATATGTTTCCTTGGTAAAGATAAACTTTCCAATGAAAGGAAGAATTCTCTGGCTCTCTCTTCATTGTTACTCTTTTGAGGGGTAAAACATATCTGCCAAATTTCCACCAGGACTCAACTGCCATTCTTGACCAGTAACTATAATCAGTCCCTTTCCAGGGTGGTTTGACAGGATGTGACTGGATCCTGTACGTTGCTTCACTTGAAGCACTGCTATAACTGCAATTTCTAAGGTCCTGAAGTGGGAAATTCAACAGAAGCTCAGGAAGGGGGTCTGGTGGAAAACATCCCCTTGGCCTCCCCTGTGCATAATATCTATAACAAATGATAAATTGTGGATGTGTAACTGACGTGATTCTGCAATCTGCATTTGGGGTAAAATTGGGGATTCATAACCCACTTCAATCTAATGTATGAAATATGATATGTCAAGAGCTTTGTAATGTTGTGAACAACCAATAAAAAAATAATAATTTTCTGTAAAAAAAAAATCAAAAACAAATGATGACTAAATCCAAAATCATGTCGTTGTCTCATTAATTTTTTAAGGTTCCAACTTCTGGGGACACTGGGAAAGGAGCAATTATAATTGTGAGGTCAGGATTTAGGACTGCCCACTGCAGTCATTCAGGGCCTTTCTCTCTGTATTATCTTCATTGCTTTCAGGCAAACACGTATAAATCTGGCTGTTTTTGGATGGACAGCCCAGGCAGACTTGCCATGTAGTAATGAAGTAAACAACTAGGTTTTATTCCTCCAGGAGAATATATCGATGAACATGGTGGCTGCCAAGTCTGCGATGCTTCGTGTGCCAAGTGCCGGGGGCCAACCCAGGAGGACTGCACCAGTTGCCCCCTCACAAGGTGAGTTGCCTTCGGTATCTTCTGGGGGTGGAAGGTCACAGGATGCAGGTTGGGGGAAGGAGGTGCTAACCAGCTCAGCAGCACCTCAAGGATCTGTGGGAAATAGAACCAAACTTGTTCCCATGACACAGATATTTTCCTTGGTCTGGGCACAACCCACATCTGTACTATCCTTTCTCCATGATGCCCAATACCCTGTGCAAGGACCAGTTCCCTGAGCACTACGAAGGCTTCTTCATTGATGAAGATGGTGGCTTCAGAGCCATCTTTCATGACTGGAATTTCATCCCTCAACCATCACTTCCATCTTCTGGCCAAATATCTACTCATTTCTAGAGTCAATTCAAGGGTGAACTGTCCTATCGAGGCATTTCAGACCCTTTTGAGTAGAATTAACCTTCTCTGTCTATGCCTCTTTGCTCTATATAAGCTTCCCTTTGGGCACCTGTTGAAGACATTTGCTTACAAATACATCTCTGTGTTAAACCGTTTGCTCCTTGAGATCCTCCCTTTTGTAGATCCAGTTCCAGTCAGAGTGCTAGGAAAACAATAGGCACCTAATAAATGTTTGATAATTGAGTGAATGAGGGCCTATCAGGCATGTGAGAGGCATTCTAACAAAGAGAGTTGGAGACTGCTGTGGTTTTAGTGGTGCTCCTCTGATCCCAGCACTTGGTGGTTGTTGGCTGCCATGTTGGAATGAATAGCCTGTCATTGCCAGCTGACTATGGAGGAAGCAGGGTGTCTCCCCAGACCAGCAGGAAGGGCTGTTCCACTGGCAGGTGCTTTGTGTCTCTAGAGTGGACACTCCCTATACCAGTCATATTCTCCTGATTAGTCTTCATGATTGTAACACCTTTGAGAGCAGGAGCTGTGGTGTAGGTGCCCGGCTATTCCCCCACAGTAGTCAAAGGTGTGTGCTTTATTGAATCTATAATCAATAATCAATATCTTAGGTTTGTTTGGCTCTTCAAATATCTTCCTCAGAAAGAGGAAGGAAGAAAGGAAAACAATGAATAAAGAAAAAAGAAGGAAGAAGAGAAGGAAGGAGAAAGACAACGATAAAATAACAGTTTTAAGAATTCTCCGTGATAGCTGGGCACTGTGGCACATTCCTATAATCCCAGTAACTCTGGAGCCTGAGGCAGAAGGATTTCAAGTTGGAGGCCAACCTGGGCAACTTAACATGACCCTGTCTCAAAATCAAAAAATAAAAAAGACCAAGGATGTAGCTCAGTGGTTAAATCCCCAATATCATTTAAAAAAATTACAAAATCAAAAAAAAGAATTCTCAATGATAACCATTAGGACATTTCAAGTAACTCTTTAAGAAAACTAGACTTCTAAACATAGCATTTTCTTCAAAGCAATTTCAAAGCATACTTTAAGATGGAGATAATATTATCAAGATGAGGTTCTCTTTCTCTTCTTACTCCTGACCACACCAGCAACAAATCCCATTGCATGTTTGAACATCTTTTGAACTGGACGAACATTTTAGCATTGCTTGATAAGACTGCCCATCATCCAGTGCACAGTGCTGATTATCCCTGGCTCACCAGAAATGAGAAGTGAGAAAAAAAAATCTACCATTATACATGGTCATTTTAAGAATCTGAGTCCACTGGGACTAGATCAGAGGTAAACATGCTGGGTTACTTCAGTAGTTCCATTTGTGAAGTATCCTGTGATCCAGCTTTTGAAGAAATAAAAGCAAGTGCATGGACCTTGAACCAGGATATCTTCTTAAGAAAATCTTTTTCCCCCAGGAATAATTTTCTTCTCATCCCTCTGAGCATGCCATCCCCCAGTCCCATTTCTCTTCTTTGATGTCAGTTAAATATGTCCAAGGAAGGGCACCAGAGCATGGCAATGAGCTACCTGACTCCTTTTCTTATTTTCCTTGAAGGAGGTTGAGAAGGTGAAAAGAAAGCAAACATCTTGGAAAATGGTGATGTTGGCTTATGTGTTCTGGAAAGAGCAGAAAAGTGTTTTCCTTAAGTGTTTTCAAAGTGTTTTCTGAAGAGCAGTCCTCATTCACTTTGTGCTGCTGCAACAGAATACTCGGGACTGGGTAATTATGAACAGAAGTTTGGCTGACTATTCTGGAGGCTAGGAAGTCCAAGTTCATGGCATCAGCACCTGTTAAAGGCTTTGCTGCGGGGTCATGCCATAACAGGTGGTAGAAGGAAAAGAGGCAAGAATGAGAGAGCAAGGGGAAGACAGATTTTCTTTTCTAATTATCCCACTCCCATGACAACAGCATTAATCCTTGCGTGGGGCCAGATTCCTCGAAACCTATAATTATTGCTTATTAGACCCCACTTCCCAACACTGTTGCATTGTGAATTCAGTTTCCAACATATAACTTTTGAGGACACATTAAAACCATATAAAATGAAATCAGGTCCATTAAAGACTAGTCAAAAAGCACCTGCTTAGCTGAGCATGAGGTTGCATACTCATAATCCCTGCAACTCAGGAGGCTGAGGCAGGAGGATCACAAATTTGAGGCTAGACTCAGCAAGTTTATGATATCCTATCTCAAAATAAAAAATAAAAAGAGGTGGAGATGTAGCTCAGTGGTACAATCCAAGGTACAAGCCCCTGGGTTCAATCCAGGACTGCAAAAAGAAACAACAAAAATAACCTGCTGTTTTATATCCAACTCTGAGTTAAATGAAGAGTCCAAGGATCCTGTAGTGAGCCTCCCTGCCCTTTAGGTCACAGGTAAAGGAGGGGAAAGTACTCAGGGACAAGCAACAGTGGTGAAACTTTAACACCCTATATCTGACACAAGAGTTGCACAGGTAGAAAAAGGGACACCCTGGGAAAACTGGAACTATAGAGAACACAGCCTCTGCCCAGCTGTGGAAGAAGAAAGCAGAGTTACGGGTAGGGAATAATCTCCCTCAATCTCTCTTCTTTGAACCTCAGGTCTCCTGTGAATGTTTCTCCTTATCTGAAACTAACTGGAGGCCAATGAGAAATACAGCTTATCTGTGAGGAAAATTGAGCTTGGGATGCTGTATGAAGTGGGCTCACTTCTAGGACAAAGGACAGAGAAATGCAGAAAACAGATCTGTGTTGGGAGCAAGGGGAGACAAACAAAATAACTGAGATAGTTGTTATAAGTTTCTTCTTGTTCTGAAGCCTTTGGATAGCTCTAGTACTGGTAAAATAAAGATAATTTTCAAAGAGTTTTCATCTGGGAGAGGAATGTTAACATTTGTCTTGAAGGTTTGCTTCAAAACCACATGCAAGGGAAGTAAATTGGTGGAGAGAGAGATGAAATAAGATTGGCCAGGCCTTGATGACTGTTGAAGCATTTGTACTGAGTGACGAATGTATTGGCTGGTAGGAGGTTTACTTTTATATATATATATAGCGTGTGTGTGTGCGCACGCGCGCCTTTATATATGTTTAAATTACTCTATAATAAAATTTTAATAAACAAAAGAATTTAACTAAAAGAATTAAACCCTAACGTGGTTTTACAGGAAATCCAATTAGAGAAGTCGTTTCTGCATCCTGTAGTTTCCCTTTGCATGTCTATAAACCTTTGGGTTTAATTCCTTGAAGACCAACTGAAAACTTGAAGGAATCAAGTGCCCCCTTTGCCACTGTATTTACCATGCAAACATCTGAAATGCTGTGGCCATATGGCCCATATTCATTTCTAATCACATTCCTGAAGGAGGTATAGAGTCAATGAATAAACTAAAAACATTTGAAAGTTACCTCTGTTCTTATCCAGACTTAAATATTTTTATTTGATCTGCTTCAATGAATGCAGAAGAAAAAAATTTTTTTTCTCAAATTGCATTCCGTTAGACCATTAAAGCACCAAGAAGTCACATTAAGTGCTTTTGTCATGGCTTTAATTAGGCCAAATCAACAATCAGCACAAATTCTGATTTGCCATCTCCACTGTTACAGTTCACATCACACGCACACACAGGCACACAACCTGGGGGTTTCTGGAATACTCAGGTCCAATGCTGAGATCATCTGTCCCAGCTCATTAGCTCTTGGTTCCACCTTCTTTCCTCCTTGCTATTAGATCTGTTGGACCTGGAACAGGTCCTGTCTATGAGAAGGTCAAGATCATTAATAAGTTGGGAGGAGAAGTTCTTCTGTAGAGATCAGCTTATCAGAATGGATTTCATGCATTGGATACCTGGTGGTCCCAGACATACCTTGATACTAAAGAAAAGTTTCATAAAACACATTTCCTTCTTTCATAGAGCAAAGTGAGAACTTTGTACTTTGTCTACTTTTCTCTAGATAACTGTGGCTATTTGAAATGGGACTTCTCTTCAAGTTTCTGAGCCATTTTTCTTGAGCAGGATGGAGAGTGAAGGACAGTGATATAATTCATTACCTTCACTTAGGCATGTCTGATCTCCTTATCTTTCTATCTTTAGAAAGAATCATGCTTTCACAAACATTGGGTGTGTTGCTTTTGCTTTCCTCAGGGTGCAGGAGGAGGGGGTGGTTTGACACACAATTATGTGCTTGACAGTTTCTTAAAATCAATTCAGAAGTCCCCTTTCCTAATATTGTGCCTTCTGCTTCCTCCTCTGTCTGGTGAGGTTTAAATGGTCCCTGTTAAATCAAATTACCTCTCCCAAGAGAAATGACTTCCCCAAAACCAAGCTATCGTCTCTTCCTAAAAAAGGACACAGTAATGATGTGTTTCACATCCTTCTCAACTGAAAGGATTTAGCATGAAAATTTTCATTTTAGCATGAAAATGAACCCCTAGATTTCATTTTCCTTTTCAGCAAAACATGGAGGAGCTTCCTTTTTTCAAATCCTCAGAAAGCCCTTCTGCAGATTTTCTTATAGGGATGTTGTTGGTTTTGTTGTTGCTGTTGTTTTTTAACTAGTCCCATCCAAATAATTCCTTGGGAAAAACATCTCCTAACTCAGAAATCAGAGCCAGAGTGGGGCTGGGATATTCCTGTTGGACATCAGAACCACCAGTTTAACATCTGAACTCCGGCAGCAGGCACCTCAGTCTGCTCCACGGTGCAGAGGATGGGCTTCGACAGGACAGCCAGATGTGGGTGTCTGTTTAGGGTTGGGACTCCACGCACTTCTCTGCGTCAAAGGATTGTTTGGCCCCCGAATCAAAAGGCCTGGGAAACCAGGAGCAAGTGGCCTTTTGTTAAGTCACTGGCTTAAATCCCAAACTGATGTAAGTGATGCAGATGGTCAAGATATGGGAATGAACAAGACAGAAGATCACTTGTGACATACTATTTAAGTTGCAGAGCCCCAGGCTAATTTCTTCCAACCCTTGGATCGAAATGGTCCACTCTGCCATTCAAGGTTGGTTCCAGGTCTGGGAATAGCAGGGTTTAGACAAGCCAGTGCCACCCCAGGAACAAGTTGCTCAAGGCCTACACCTGGCCTTTTGTGTGCTGTCTGGCCTGAGTGGAGGAAGTGGTAGAGAGAGAAGGAAACCTTCCCTTTTCTGTTCAGGCCCAGTCAGCTCCCCCAAGCCTGGATGGCAGCACTGTGCCCTTAGGGCCATGCACACACTGTGTACTCTGTTAACCTCCAGATGGACACAGTAGGTGCACTCTAAGGAAGCTTTAATAGACTCCAATCTGGCATCACCTGTATTACTTGGAAATCACTCAGCAAATTCCTGTCATTGAGGATTGATTTTCAAAGTATTCTCTTACATGAGTTAGCAACCTCACTATCTGTGTATAGCCCAAAGAAAAGGAATCAGCATACCAAAGACAGGCCTGCATGCTCATAATCATTATAGCACTATTCACAATGGCTAAGATATGGAATCAATCTAGGTACTCATCAACAGGTGAATGGACTAAAAAAAAAAAGTGCTATATATAGTGCTGTTCAACCATAAAGAAGAATGAAGTCCTGTCATTTGTAGTAAAATGAATGTAACTCGAGGATATTATGTTAAGTGAAATAAGTCAGACATGAAAAGACAAATATTGCATGTTTTCATTCATATGAGGAAGCTAGGAGAAATCTATATGAATGTAGAATAGTAATTTCTAGAGTCTGGGAAAGTTGGGGGTTTGGTGGATAAAGGACATTGAATAACTGGTACCAAAACATAAATAGAAAGAATAACTTCTGGTGTTCCTCAGCACCATAATCTATTATATACTTTATGAAAATCTAGAGGAGAGGAGCTTCAAGACTCTACAAAAAGAAATAATAAGGATTTGGAGAGGTTAATTATTCTGACTTGATCAGTACATGCTATAGGCATGTGTTGAAAATCTCACTATATCAAATTAATAGTATAATTAATACATGTTAATCAAAAAAGCTACATAAATAAATAATCAAAGGTTTAAAACAAAATTATGCTCTCTGAACCAGTGGTGTTAGCATTACCTGGGAACTTGTCAGAGATGCATGTTCCCAGTTCCTTCCCCCAAGACCTCCTAAATTAGAAACTCTGGAGGTGGAGATTCCAGCTCACTTCATCTATTCCCATTACCTACCTGACTCTAACATTTATTTGAACAACATCTTGTATTTTTATTAGCAAAATTCTTGAATACAATTGACTTAATCACATTTGCTCTTATAACTACTTTGTCAAGAAAAATGACACAAAAAGCATGAAAAACAATGACATGATGTATATATTATATGTATATAAAACCAAAGATATTAGCAACATGCAAAGCCCTTGTGGATGTCCACAAGCATGGTCAGAAAACAGAGACTGTAGGATCCCATAGATCAGAAAAAAACTTTCAAAAAATGATGTTCGGAATCAGAATTCATTAATTATGTGCAATATACACAGGCCAAATTTATAAGTAGCACATCTTCTACCCTTCAAGAGAGCCCTTGGAGCTGACATTTCCCTTGCCCAGGGTGGGTAGGGTGTTAACTAAAGGAAGAATATTTTCTCTGAGACCCCTGCATTCAGAGGTCCATTTAGCATCTTGAAAGTTCAGAGACCTCCATCTGACTGCTGACTGGATTTGGCCAGAGCCTATAGTATGGGTTTAATCCCTGTGGGTACAAGCTAGTTTATTTGGAACCAAATACAGGATCAGATCCCCAGCCAGCTCCTGGCATGCCTGCCGTTGGACTCAAGTCTCAGGCCAAGGATGGGTACATGACTAATATTTCACATGTTCTAAGATGATCAGTCCCAGGCATCCCTCTTGTTTCTGGAACATGAAATCCAATCTGTGCAGGGAAACATGAATACCACATGTTCCGATACTTGGGGCCTTTCTGGGAAGTCACCCTGATACATTCTAAAAGTCTGCTTTTCCTCTAGGGTTTTTGATGATGGCCACTGCATTTTGAACTGTCCCTTGTGGAAATTTGAGTTTGAGAGCCAATGCCATCCATGCCACCACACCTGCCGAGCCTGCCAAGGAAGTGGACCTTCCAACTGCACCTTGTGTGGAGCAGGTGAGGGAGCCGCTGCATCCTGCCCTACCCCATCCCTGCCCTTCTCCAGCCAGCCTCCTTTGGTCTGACATAGAAGCCTCATCCCTGGGGTTGAAGTTAAAACTTGACAACTCTTCCTTAAAGAGCCTCTACAACCCTGAAACCTCTTCTTGTTGTCAGAATGTAAAAACATTGTTCCCATTATGATGGATGCTGACTCATTGCCCCAGAGGGGATGGGAGAGGAAAAACTAAGAGAGGGCTTTTTCCAGAGAAGGAGAAAGGACATATCAACTGGATGTCAGATATGAGATAGACAGGGAAGCAGAGATATGTTGAGGCAAAGGTAAAAAGCTAGAGAATTAAGGAGGATATTTGGTCTCTAAAAGAGATAGCTTATTGAGGCTGTGTCAGGGTCTTCTCAGAGCTGAGCTGTGCCATTAAGATGTTGTCAGAGGGGCTGGGGATGTGGCTGAAGTGGTAGCACGCTTGCCTCGCATGCGTGCAGCCCGGCTTCGATCCTCAGCACCACATACCAACAAAGATGTTGTGTCCGCCGAGAACTAAAAAATAAATATTAAAAAAAAATTCTCTCTCTCTCCCCCCTCTCTCACTCTCTCTTTAAAAAAAAAATAAGATGTTGTCAGAGCCCTGCAGAAGCAAGGAGATCATTTCAACTCATGACAAATGTGACCTTTTGCGTCCCAGTTTGAACTCCCTTCTCCTGGTCTCAAAGGTCCTCTGCAGTTTGACCTTTGATCCCTCTAGTCTCATCTCACATGTCTGTCTGTCCTCTAGTTTGACCTCATGTGAGCCAGATTCATATTTCATTTGGCCCACATAATACTTTTAATATGTGAGCCAAATTTAAAATTTGGGAAATTTCAAATGAAAACACAGTTTGGTTTTTTTTTCTTTTCTCTTGAAAACTTGGAAGATCTGACTACACTGGTTCGACATCTCTCAAAGAGTTTCCTGGAGCCTTAAAAAGGCTGCTCTCAATTTCTCCACAATTTCCACCATTTCTGAGTGTCTCACTGGTACTGAGACTGTCAGTTATCATCATCATACTTCCATCATTTTTCTGGTGAAAGAGAATTATTTTATCTTTATTCTCACTTACAATAAAACCAAGAAAAATGAAGAACAAATTGAGAATGTCATGGATTCGCAGGGATACAGGAGATAAGACATTCTTTGAATAAATTAAAAGTATTGCTTTGTGCTTCATATGCAAAAAATACACATCTATGTCATTTTTATCTCTAGACTGTCACATGCCGTTTACTTCCTCATTTATAATACAGTGCTAACGGTTACCTCTTCCATACTTATGAAAGTTAAATGAGATTGAATGAGATGAAATAACAAAGCATTTAGAGCAGAGCAAGACATAGGAAGAACTCAATGATATTAGCTTTTCTTATTTTCATTTCTATTCTTCTTATTGTTGTTGTTATTGTTTTACCCATTTACTCCTCTGGGCATTTGAGTTTCTCTAGCCTGTGAGACTTCACTTGAGATGTTCCCACTCATTGTATGGTGACTCCCTATTATTCCACCATTTCAACACCATTTCTGCAGGGAGAGCCTCCCTGCTTGCCCAGGAGGGCCCCTTCACAGGCACACCCTGGAGTCCTCTACTTCCTGTTCACCAGCCTCTTCACATTGCATGTCTATCTTATCCATAACACTCTATGCCCCATAAAAGCAATGAATGGTTCCTGTCTTATTTTCTGCTGTATTTGGATCATGAACACAGCCTTCAACATGTGGAAGGTATGCAATAAATAACTGAATGAATGAAAGGTTAAGTGGAAAGAACATTAAGACCAGCAGTCAGAAAAATTGGGTTCTTGTCCCAGTTTTGTTACTAACTTGAAGACACTAAACCAATCAATTCACTTTTTTCAGTCTCTAGTAATTTGTTAAAAAGAAAAAGAGCCAGGCACAGTGGTATGTGCATGTAATCCCTGCAGCTTGAGAAACTAAGGCAGGAGGATCACAAGTTTAAAGCCAGCCTCTGCAACTTAGTGAGGCCCTAAGCAACTTAGTGAGACCCTGTCTCAAAATAAAAAATAAGAAAAGGGCTGTGGATATGGCTCAGTGGTTAAGCACCCTGAGTTCAATGACCAGTAGCAAAAAGAAAAAGAAAAGAAGAGAGAGAGAGAGAGAGAGAGAGAGAGAGAGAGAGAGAGAGATAAATGGGCATCTTTATCTTAACATCAAATAAACCAATAAATATCTATACAAAGCGCACAATTAGAAGTTTAGATGTTAAACAAATGTCTAGTCTTTTAAGCATCTTTTAGCTACTTGGACCAATCTACACATTAAAAGGTTTTGACTTATATTCTGTATTTACTATTTGAAAGGCTGTGTTTAACCCAGTACCTTCAACATTTATTGTGTCCCTCCCATGTCCAAGTTCCTGCATGTTGAGAGCTGTGAAAAATATAGCAAAAGACAACATGATACTCAGCTTCAAGGAGTTTGCTATCTAACAAGGATGTTGTCTCCCTGTAATACAAAACAAGAAAATATCAGACAAAGACCACATCAATGGTAGGAATCCTACCACAGGTCAGAGAAGAAACATCACTTCCAGCTCTAGTCAGCAGACAGGGGTATTGCTTAGCAAACCATGTTCTCCTCCTATTAAGAACCTGGTATCCCTAGTCCAAGGATTGTTATCACAGAAAGGATATCAGAGACCTTGATGAGACAATACTAAAGGTAGATAATTCAACTGAAGAGGTTCCATATCTATCAATGGAAGCTTTAATAAAAGCTGAAAATTCAGCTGGGCTCAGTGGCACATGCCTGTAATCCCAACGGCTTGGGAGGCTGAGACAGGAGGATCGTGAATTCAAAACCAGCCTCAGCATCAGCAAGGCACTAAGCAACTCAGTGAAACCCTGTCTCTAAAAAAAAAATACAAAATAGGACTGGGGGTGTGGCTCAGTGGTTAATTGTCCCTGAGTTCAATCCCCAGTACCAAAAAAAAAGGCTGAAAATCCTATGTCTGGGGAGTTCCCTCTACCCACACAAGCCTCTCTCACCAGCTTGTAGAGATTTAATCTCTTATTGAATTGCAACTTCATTAAGCCTTTGGTATGAATCCTTATGGAAATGCAGATGTCCAGTTATGTTGGTGAAAATTCACTCTAAATTCTCCTCCAGTTCATCCTCTACCAAACGAGACCCAGAGAATGTTGAAGTAAACTTCATAAAATTTATTTTCAGCTTTTCTTTCATCTTTTCTGACAGTACTTTTTCCTCATGCCCGCAACCCTCAACCTTCCTTCCCTCCTACAGACTTCAATGTCTTCACACTAGTCTACCTTCTGGTATAACAAAACCAGCTGTTAAGAGATTCTCTGGTAAACAGATATTTACCCTTTGAAACACCTGAATGCCAAGCTGAACCTCTTTCAGAGTTTCTTTGTATTTTAACTCTTACCTCACAACATCCCATGAAAGGTTTTGAAGCTAGAAAATATGTGAGCCCTTCTATTGCTGGAACCAGCTACATACTATTATAATAATTCATATTGGGAGACCCTGGGCAAGTAGCCAAATATTAAGCATGGTTTTTAAATTGCTGAATATTTGTAATTATCCATAACTAAGCAAGCTGGCATACTGCTTGGGCTTTAGAAGTGTGACTAAATCATTACATAATCCTGGAGCAAGCCAATGGGGAGAGTTGACCATGGTCAAGGCATCTAAGTGAGCTCTCTTTGCAGGGTCTGTGTGTTTTAAAAACTGAGGTTCTTCACATCGCTGTCCTTCAAACCCATATTATAACACCCAAATGGGTCCAAATAATAAAATCATATTATAATAATAAAACCATGTCCAAATAATAAATATGGAATTGAAGAACATTTACTATAATACCTGAGCCCATTGACATTGATGTTAATTTTTAATTTTATGGTAGTTGATTCAATTGGCTCTATGGAAGAAATTGAACACTGCCAAATATGAATTCACTGTCTCATTCATTTAATCATTCAACAAATATGTATTTAGAACTTCCTGGATGCCACGCTGCCCCTAAGACTCTAGATCCTGAGTTGATGTCTCAGGAAGGCATAGGGATGAATGTAGACCAACTGCAGGACAGAGAAGAAGTAGGTTCCTTACTGCTATCCCCCACATCTTCCCATCCTACGTTGGAGAAGCTGTGGTGTTCTGAAGAGCAAGACCATTTGTGAAGGAGTCAGGGTGGAAACGGAGTTTGGTAGGGTTTCATGAAGTCGCTGGGAACATAACTTGTAAGATTGACACTCTTGTGATCTCTTGAGATACCAGGTTCCACCAGATCAGAGTGTCATGCTCCATTACATTGGTCTGTAGGTGTGTTGTCACCGGATGCACAGTACACACTCTCAAGCACTCTCCTTCACCTGCAGAATAAGGTTCTAAGTCTAACTTGAAAACAACGGATACTTTTTTTGCCCCACCTCTAAGGATTTCTCCTTTTTTCCCCTTGGTCCCATAGGAAGCACCAGATTTCAGGTTTTTAAAATTACAATGAGCAGAGATACCTTGATAGTCCATAATTCAACATGCATTTGTAAAAGTATATTTAAACTAGGGCACTGCTTAAATAATAAATATTAGGGCAAATCACTTGAAAGTGGTCCAAAGGCTTAAGGGCAGCCTGACATCCAGAAGTTCTAAATACATATTTGTTAATGATGAATGAATGGGTGAGTAGATTCATATTTGCAATATCCCAATACCCATCTACAGATAAAAATAGTCAAATGTCAGAAATTATGTTTGGTTCAATCTGATATTACAATGACTGTCAATTTCTGCTTGCAACAGGGAGGTTAGTGCTATATTTATGTACAAATTTGGCAGCCTTGCATCTTAAAGGTGAATGGTTTTGGATTTCCATGTGTTAGATTATTTGATGGTGATCACTAGAACCTGGTTGGTTATTCTGGGTAACACAGATTGGTTGCTTTTCCAAGGAAGGGCCATATGTGAAATCTGATTCAGAGAAGATGTGAACCCTGAACATACTCAGAATAAAAACTCTAGAAGGCTGGGAGAAGACCTCTAGGTTCATTCTACTGTTAGTGTTGTATTTTTATTTGCACCTGATCATAATTGTTTGTAGCTAATTGTAATGCTTTGTAACTGATTAGATTTTTCTACTTCCTCTAAGAACAAATGTCCATAGTCTGTCATTCTGTGGGTATTGCCCATTCTTTCCTTACAGAGCCCAAAGTAGACAGAAGTCATGAACCCTCAGGAATGCATGTAAAGGAGCAAAGAGGTGTGCTTGATTTACTGCTTCATTGAGGCCATCATTATGATGTCTTTGCAAAAATTCAGACCTTAATTAACACAAGCACGTGATTTTGATAATACTTCCAAATCACTTTAAAAGACTGAACTTATATAAAGCAAGTCCATCATTAAGCATGCGTTTATTCCTATGGGATCTCTGTACCCCCCAGGTCTAAGAGATTCCACAGATACCAAAAAAGCCCTTGGGAAAGTGAAGCACATTTTGAATTGTAGTTGTTCACATGGTCTGTGGTTTTGCAATGACATCCCAAATAGTAGTTGCTGTTCATTCAAATATATAAACTATTGCAAAATGATTCCCTGAAAGGAAAACTTTTCAACGACAAGGATATAGATATTGCACTTTTCATTAAATCCAGTCTTATACTTCTGGTCCCTTAGGAACAAAAGCACTCGGTCGTTTCTTTTTTTAATAAAATGTTCTACATTATATTAGCTTCATGGCTGATTTTGTATATTTTCTCTCTTTCCGTTGCCCCTCTAACTGGTCAGACAAACATGGCCGAGAGCACTTCTTGCATCAGGGTGAGTGTCGAGAGAGCTGTCCAGCTGGCCACTACTCTGCCAAGGGGCACGTCTGCCTGCCCTGCCCAGACAACTGTGAGCTTTGCCACAACCCACGTGTCTGCACAAGATGCATGAGCGGCTACTTCCTAGTGCCCACCAACCACTCCTGCCGGAAGCTGGAGTGTGGACAAGGTGAGGCTATTCTGGCTCCCCTGCCCAGCACCAGGAGATGGGAGGACAGTCTGTACCCCTGTATGTCCTGGAGACTTAAATTACCACCTAATAGTAAAATCAGCACTTAGGACGACTGAATGCTTCCATATATCCAGTGGGGACAATGGTAGCTGCCTCTCTCTCTTCCCCCACATGTCTTCATCCTGGGTTTTCCCAGACTCAATCCAAGCACAGAGAAACACAGCCAGTCACATAGAAGTCATTGGGTATTTGCAGAAGGGATATATTAGAGAAAAAAATTAGATTAGAATTCAAAAGTCTTGGCCAACAGTTTTCTTCTTCCCAATTACCAAGTATGAAACCCTGGTCAAAACAAATCCAATTTGTTATGCTATTGTGCCTCTGTGAAGGGGACAGCAAAGCACCTGGTTAGAAAGGCTGTGAGAAGCCAGTGAGGATCAGCCTCCCTGATCTGAAACCACTTGAAGATATTAAAACAGACTGTGGCTCTTTTCTAGTAAGAATGTCACAGACTATTGCTCCGTCTCTGTGTAAGAATTATGCCTGGCCTGGTGCTGAAACAAGCACCAAGATGTTTTTAGAATAATTAAGATAGGAATTTCTATTTCTGCTTAATGTTAATGAAGGTAGTAAAAGATTTTAAAAGATTTTTTTTTTAATAAGTAGGGCAGGACAGATAAAAAGAAAGACAGAGCCTGTTGATTTACACACCCAATTCCATTTCCCCAGAAGCAGTGCTGATTTCTTTCATAAAGAAAGAAAGAACACCAGCTTCACTTCAAAACCAGTTCCAGGCGTGTGGCCCTACTTTGTTGTATTTGTACCAGTCAAGCTGATTCAATCTATTGAAGTATTAGAAGAAGATAAAAAAAGTGTGTGGCACATATATTGTCAAGGATGGCTTTGGATTTTATAACTGCTCTATGATTTACGTAAGCTACATGCCACCATATTTTCATAGCAATCGACGTGTCTCCACTCAGTGGAAATGAGTTGTATTTTCACTCCTCTTGCGGTGCAGGTGAAGTTCAAGACTCAGATTATGAAGAATGCTTGCCATGTGAGGAAGGATGTCTGGGATGCAGCTTGGGTATGTCACCTTCCTTTGTTATTTAAAGAGTTTAAATAGCTTTGTCATTTTCAGCACACCCATATTCTGTTCCAGCTTCAGAAAGAACTCTTCATTGTTGTCATTCTTGGTGTCCCCAGCCACATCCACTGAGGAGGTTTTCTTCAATACCGACAGGGTCACGTGGGGCAATGTTTTTGAGATAATAGATAGGCCTCTGGTCTTAATGAAAATCAAGTTTAAGAAAGGACAGTGGTATCACCCTATGACCCAACTATACCACTCCTCAGTGTCCATCCTGAGGAATTAAAGTCATCATACTGTAGCCAATTATGCATACCCATGTTTATAGTAGCACAATTCACAATAGCCAAGTTATTGAACCCACCTACATGTCCATCCGTGGATGAATGGATAAAGAAAATATGCTATATGTTCACAAAGGAGTTTTATTCAGCCATAAAGAAAAATGAAATTATATCATTTTGAAGGAAAATGGATTGAACTAGAGATTATTATGTCAATTGAAATAAGCCTCAGAAGGGCCTACATAGTCTTTCATATGCAGAAGCTAGAGAAGAAAAAGGAAAATAAAAGTGTGGAGGCTGGGGCCTAATAAAAATCAAAGGGATGGGGCTGGGATTATAGTTCAGTTGGTAGAGTGCTTACCTCTCATGAACAAGGCCCTGGGTTCAATCCCCAGCACCACAAAAAAAAAAAAAAAAAAAAAAAAAAAAAAAAAAAAAAAAAAAAAAAATTAAAGGGAGATCAGTAAAAGAAAACGACTGGGAGGGAAGGGGAGAGAGTGGTAGGAAGTAATACTGGCCAAATTCTATTGTTATATTGTGGGCATGAATATGTTACCAAAAAAACCCCATCATTATCTACAACTATAACACACCAATAAAATAAATGGAAAGAAAAGAAAGAACAGTGGCACCTTTCTCTCTGATTGTTAGCTGGTTGGCAGGCTCTCTCTCAGCAACCACATTGCAAAATGACTGAGACTCTCCCCTTCTCAAGGCGACAGACTTGAAAGACCATGAAAAACTCAAGCAAAAAGATACCAACTTACTCCCACTCATCCAGTGTGTGTAACTCAAACTTGTGGGAAGAAAAAATTGGGAGGTTTTCCTTTATAGAATGACTCTATTGCTTGGGTGCAGGACAATCCTTGGAGACAGTGGAGTTGAAATCCCTGACATGTTACAGAAACCAAATGTAATTCTACCACTCATATCAGTGGTGTCTCCTTTCTCTTTCCCTCATGCTCCTGGTAGAGGAGTGATGCGGACAGTTTGTAGCACACAGCACCATTGGACTGCATGCAAAATGTCAAAGAGGGATATACCACAAAATTCCAAGATCATATCTTAATGTAAGTTCAGACAAGATATAGAAACCAACTAAAGATCACTAGAGAGAGTGACAAGTGTATTCTAAATGCTGATAATTGTCATACCTTCAATTCAAAACTTTTTCTTGATTCATATTCTCTATGTATTAGGACTTACATATTCTCAGATTGACTTAGTTGAACTCAATTATGACCATATTTCTGAACCCTCTGTTGATCTCTCCAATAGAGAGATCTTTTCCAAGTTCCCTTTATTTATAAATTGGTGGTAATACTTTTTCAGCTGACTGGTGTGATATCTGGTATGTATGCCTCTTTCTGCCTAGACATTAAATGACTTGAGAATAAGCTCTGTGACTTATAAGCTCAGCTCCCATAAGATTTAACAGCATGCCCAAGATATAATAAATGCACAATTATTGTTCAAATGTCCCTGACTTATGATGGTTTGATCTATAAAGTTTCAACATTAGTTTGGTGTGAAGGTGGTACCTATTCAGTAGAAACTGAACTTAGGATTTTGAATTTTGCTCTTTTCCTGGGCTAGCAATATGTGATACAAAACTCTCTCATGATGCTGGGCATTAGCAGCAAACCGCAGGGCCCAATCAGTCACGTGATCACAAAGTAAACAGCAAACACAGTATAGCTTACTATGTTGCCAGTGTTTTCAGACACAGGTATTTAATAAATTACATACAACATTCAACAGTTTATTATGAAATAGCCCTTGTGCTAGATGATTTTGCCCAACTATAAGCTAATGTATGTTTTCTGTTTAAGGTAGGGCTTAACTAAGCTAGGTAAGTTTAGGTTGGGAACTTTAAATGCATTTATAACTTAACATTTTTAGTTTAGAAGTTTATCAGGAGGTAACTTCATTGTAACTAAAGGAACGTCTGGATGAATGTTTTGTGGATTGAATTTGAGAGTTGTCCAAATTCAAAACAGAGATAAATGGCTTAGGAGACCCAGGGATTTAGATTTTATGTTTTCTGTAATCAAAATTTGTGTATGGTCCAAGGAGAAGAGAAAAAATATAGAAAAATAGGTGATTTTTTTTTGGTGTGGAATACTAGAAAGATTTAAAGAAAACATGTATTTCATAATATTAATAAGAAAGTATATGAACTTAAAAGGCACAAACAATTTACTGTTGATTTTATTGTGATTCTTCTTGTGAAACAAAACATCATCCTTTGGAGAGAACTTAGCTTTATTCCATTTTAATAATGTAGATTCTTCTGCGGACCAAGTCTAGACCATCTCTAGAGGAATTAGAGAAGTAAAATCAGCCACTTTGAGACATTTTATCTCCGCTATGTAATAAATAGTTATTGGGAACCTTGAGATATTTCCTGGGTTTTTTATTCCTTTCCAGATATTTCGTGCACTGTAGGTTAATATTTGTCTTTTACGACTAATAATGAAAAACTAAAATTCCAGATTGATGGGCATTTTATCTTATTCCAGGGTGGAGTTAGGTATTTGTCAATCCAAAAAAAGAGAAAGCTAAATCCACAACCAAAAAGTATTGTTTTGTCTGGAAGAAAATATTGAATTTGATATTCTAGGATGGAACAAGGGCGTTTTTATTATTACAGGGTTAGATTTCTTTATCAAGCTGTAAACAAACAGGATTTTTTATAATACTCTTATGTTTCAAGAGTATTTGATGTCAAATTCTTTGTCTTTTTCATCAGTGTCTTGAATGAAAATTTTAACAAAGATAAACTTAAGTATTCTAGACTGTATATTTTACTAATTGAGGGGGAAAGTAAATAGGGTAATTTTACCTTTTTTACCTAATATGTTTTTATCTAATTTTGCCTAATGTTTTTTTTAATTTGGAGAATGCAGTGATATTTATGACACTTAAGTTATAACCAAAGATTTGGGACCCATATCTATATCACCATTGACTTAATTATAAACTTTAATTCAAATTGAAATATGGCCTCTTTACTTCCTTACCTAGTCAGTAAAAATAAAGATTACCATGCCTTTATTTTGACTCAGAAAGGGGTAATAAAAAAAATCCATTAAGCTAGGTGTGGTGGCACACACCTGTAATCCCAAGCTATTTAGGAAGCTGAGGCAGGAGGATGGATTAAAAAATTCAAGGCCAGCCTGTGCAATTCAGTGAGATTCTGTCTCAAAAATAAAATTTTAAAAATGAGATGGTATGCAGGTGTAACTCAGTAGTTGATCCCTTGCCTAGCATTTGTGAGGCCCTGAGTTCTATCCACAGCACTACAAAAAAAGAGAAAAGAAAAAAAAAAAAAGGAGTTGAAAACCCACTAATGTTTGTTCATTGAAATGAAATAGTATGGAAAAGCATACAGAATTTTTAAAATTTAAGTAATTGAAAAAAAAAAAGTCATGTCAATTGAGTGACAAATAAAAGAACACACAGATACAACAAAAGAATTTAGAAAAAAAGGAACTCCTGAGCCCTGAGGTGGTTGAACACAAACAGTTTCCAGGAAGATGAGACCTGAGATGAGCATTGGAGTTTTGCAAGGAATTTATAAAGATAAGAGGAAAGAGCTATCCTCTGGAGGGTCTTAAAACTTGGATAATGCAGGAACAAAGGCTTGGAGGAAAGAATTTCTGCCATGGGTTTTAGGATGTTAAATGTACTAATTTTACAGAAGAAATAGGTAAATATTAGGGAATAGTCAAAGAGAAATTTGAAGATGTGGTTCAAAACCAAATTTTGAATTCCAGTCTAATGAGTTTAAAAGTATTCTGTGACTTAAAGGAATAATTGGAGGTTCTTCATAAAATAAGGGGGGGTCTGTTGGGAGTATAGTGCTTGCCCAGCATGGGACTATGGTAGATACACCAGTGAGAAGCTTCCTTGAGAAAGTTGGGTAAGAGCTGGGCACGGTGGTGCAGCCTATAACCCCAGCGACTTTGGAGGCTGAGGCAGGAGGATTGTGAGTTCAAAGTCAGCCTCAGCAACTCAGTGAGACCCTGTCTCTAAATAAAATACAAAATTAGGCTGGGGATGTGGCTCAGTGACCCTGAGTTCAATCTCCAGTTCTTCCCCACCCCCACCAAAAAAAAAAAAAAAAAAAACTAACAGAGAAAGTCAGGTAAGAAGTACCTACAGCCTGATCTCAGGTGGTACCAGGAAGCTGTTGCCAAAAGCTCAGTCCTTGTCCCTGAAGCCAAAGGAAAAAGTCTGATTGCTTGGCTAGCAAAGGAGAAACACAGGGGACTCCTGTCCCAAAGGCTTTGAATCTGCCCATCAGCAGGAACAGGGGGTTATTAAAGAGGTGATTCAAAGGCTACCTTCCATGAGTTCTCTGTTGGAGTTGTAATTCACTTGTTAATTTGGGAGATAGTCATTTCTGAGATCTTCTGATACCACACCCAAAAGTCTAGATTAATTAGTTCCTCAAGGACAGATAACTTTGACTAAAATGGGATGAAAGGTAATCTTGTTTCCCCTGAGATTAGGGAGGGGGAGAGATTAAGGAGGAGCAGGGAGAAAGGAAGAGAAAGAAACGTCCATTTTAAAAATAAGCTGCAGTGGCAGAGCAGCAAGGGTTATATTCAATGCATAAAATGGACCAAGTTACAGAGCTATGAAGAAAGAGAGGTGCTTTAAAAAAAAAAAATCCCATTAAACAGCCCCAAGCATAAGATTTTTTTTATTATAATACGAGAATGCAAATTAAAACTACCATGAGATTCCATTTCTCACCTATCAGATTGGAAAAAATTCATGTTTGCTAGCTCTACAGGGAAGGCTTCAGAAAAGCAAGTACTCTTATTTCTTGCTTGTAGGAATACAGATAAACCACTGTGAAAGGACACTAGCAGTGTATATACATCTGCACAAAAGCTTTGACCTCACAATGCCTAGTCTAGGATTTACCTGAGTACTCATCTTCACAAATTTAAAACAGCATTCAGCACTCCCTTATCCACAGATCCCCAGTGGATGCCAGACACCACGAGGAGTACAGAACCCTTTAATTCTATGCCTTTTTCATCTTATTAAGCACTTATCCTGCACAGTGGCTGTCACTTTTAGAGTTTGAGGTACAACAGCCAAACTACCACAAATCTCATTTTCCTTCTTCACAATTTCACAGATAGGAGGTTTCTTCTTACTTTAGATCTTAGCAACTTCACCATATGATTTTTTTTCCTTCTATTAAGTTTGCCTTTTCACTTAAAGGAAACACTTTACAGCAAACTGCCAGCATCACTACTCTTGAACCTTTGGAGTGATTATTAAATAAAATAAGGGTGATTTGAACACAAGCATTGCAATACTGCAACAGTTGATGTAACATACAAAATGACCAGTAAGTGACATACAGGCTTGAAGCTTACACAGCATGGTATGCTAGACAGAGGCAAGATTCACGTTCCGGGACCAAGCAGGTTGGCACTGACTGTGAATCACTGAGACTACCAGAAGCAAAGGCTTATGTAAGAGGTGAGTAGAAAATTCACAGTGGTATTACTTGTGGTAGTGAATTATTGGGAGCAGCCTAAATATCTGTTCGCAGAAGACTGGTTGAATCAAGAAAGGCGCATGTACGCAATGGAGTTCTCAACCGGCATTTAAAGAACAAAGGAGTAATTTGAAGTAATTTCACACCATACACTGTTAAGTAGAAGGCAAGGTGCAAAAAGTATACAAAATAATTTTCTAAAAAGTATGTGTAACTACTTTTAAAATTTATTTTTTTTTGTAAAAAAGAAAGGATAAATGAGAAATTGATGAAAATGGTAACCAATAAATAAGGAGTAAAGAAGATGGGAGATTTCTCTGATTATCTCTCTCTTTATGTTGCTGAAAGCTCAGTCCTTTTTTTTTTTTTTTCATTCCATTCAAGAGAATTAAATCGTTTATTGATTACACATGATAATGGATGATACACAAGCTTCATTCCCATCTATTATTTATCTGGTACCATTATTCAATTTAGATATTGCATAGGATATGACAACAATCATTTTTATAACCAAATAATTCCATGATTGTTTGGGTGACCTTTTCAATGGTGAACTTCAGAAGGTCACAACTACACCAAGGTTTCTGAACCTGGCATCATCCTGAATGAATTCCAACTTCACACTGTTGAGGAAGTTTTACCAAGATGGCTTCAGAGGAGACTAACTTTACACAGAACATTTTTAAAAAGACACCTTTATTCAGCGTCATGATTAGCAATCAACAGCATGGGTGCAAAAAAAAAAAAAAAAGTCTACATTAAAACCCTTTGTTGGAATGCTTTACACTTTCCACAGAAAAAGAAACTAAAATAACCTGTTATACAATTAGTCACAAATACATCCTTTTTTTGCCCATACACATGAGTATTGTCTAAACCATGTCTTCTTTGTAGCAGCTAGGCCCTGCCACCACTGTGCTTGGCTGAGTTCACAAATCTGTTGTAACCTGTAGCTTCCCTGTCACTTCCTGGCTCTCCTCTGCTGCTAGGCTTTGTTTCCAGGTAGTATTAAAACCTTCTGCCACTGCCAGAGCTACTGCTGCTGCTGGAACCGCCATAGCCACCTTGGTTTCGTGATTTGGCAAAATATTGGCCTCCACCACCACCGTAAGGTCCAGAGCTTCTGCCTCCAAAGTTTCCACCCTTCATGGGTCCAAAATTTGATGACTGATTGTTGTAACTGCCAAAATCATTGTAGCTTCCACCACCTCCAAAATTGCTTCCATCATTACCAAATCCATTGTAGCCATCCCCGTGCTGCCACCATATCCACCACCACCACGACTGCCACCAAAGCCACCACGACCACTGAAGTTCCCTCCACGACCGAAATTGTCATTTCCACCAAAACCACCTCCACGACCACCATCGAAGTTTCCAGAACCACTTCGACCTCTTTGGCTAGATGAGGCACTAGCCATGTCTTGCTTTGACAGGGCTTTCTTCACTTCACAGCTGTGGCCGTTCACAGCAGGGTATTTCTGAATGACAATCTTATCCACAGAGTCATGGTCATCAAAAGTTACAAAAGCAAAGCCCCTTTTCTTTCCACTGCCTCGGTCAGTCATGATTTCAATAACTTCAATTTTCTCGTACTGTTCAAAATAATCTCGTAGGTGATGTTCTTCAGTGTCTTCTTTAATGCCACCAACAAAAATCTTTTTCACAGTTAAGTGGGCCCCTGGTCTTTGAGAATCTTCTCGTGAGACAGCTCTCTTTGGTTCCACAACTCTTCCGTCCACTTTGTGTGGTCTTGCATTCATGGCTGCATCCACTTCCTCCACAGTGGCATAAGTGACAAACCCAAAGCCTCTGGAGCGCTTGGTGTTTGGATCTCTCATTACCACACAATCCGTGAGTGTTCCCCATTGCTCAAAATGGCTTCTCAGACTCTCATCGGTTGTTTCAAAGCTCAGCCCTCCGATGAATAGCTTCCGCAGCTGTTCCGGCTCTTTAGGGGACTCTGATTTAGACATGAAGGTAACAGGAAGACAGCCTTTAAGGATGCTTTCTCGGCGGCATCCACGGGCAGAAAAGCAAGCTCAGTTCTTTTCCCAATGCCAATCCAATTACAAGGACACAGGGGACTTCTGTCACAAGGGCTGTTATTCTATGCATCTGCAGGAACAGGAGGGCTTTTATAGGGGTGATTCAGAGAAAATGAGATTAGGGAGGAGAGACCAAGAAGGAGAAGATCAGGGAAAAGAAGATCAGGGAAAAGAAGTTTCAAAGCCATAAGGGATATAGTCAAAGCATCAAGTGAACCCCTGTTACATTTATACAATCTTCATTTAAACCATGTGTTTAACATATTCATAACAAACGGCACAGTAATTTGTGTGAATGGTCTTCCCTTGGCCAAATTTGGGACAACTTGAGCACTGAGATGCTTTTTATGCAGAAATACAATACAATTAATTTTAAAAACCTATGCATCAATAGTGGTGTTTAAAGAAGGAAAAGGAGGAGGGAGGGGAATAGAATAAAAAGGAAAGCTTTTTTTTTTTTTTTCAGAAAAGTTGGCAAAGGAAAAAAATTAGGAAATCATCATTTTGCATCCCTCAGTGTATTGACTCAAGGGAGAAACATTAAATTCCTAACATGTGCTAAAATCATTGGGTGGAAAATTGTTGGGCAACAGGATAATCACACAGAATTAAAGTACCACCAGAATTAATAGTTAATTACAATGGAGAGATTTGCTGATTACCAACTTCCACAAGTTATTATACTTAGCACCACTATTATTAGCTCCATGCAACTTGACGCCATGTCTCCTGATTTGATACATTAACAAGCAGATATATCATCAGGTATTTTTGACTAAAGCATCCAGACCAGTAATTTTCAACTGGGGACAATTATGATACCAAGGGACACTTATCAGTGTTTGGGGATTATTTTTATTGTCATGAATGAGAAGTTGTTACTAGCATCTAATGGTAGAGGTCAAGAATGAAATGCAGCTGCACCATGCACAGGAAAATATCCATAAGAATCACCTGGCCCAAACCATCAAGAAGGCTGAGACTATTTTGCTTGAGGATAATCACAAGATAAATCCAGAGTTTGAGATATCTGTACAACTGGCCTGTAGTCGGAAAGAAAAATCAATATTATGTGGAAAACAATATTATGGGAAATTAAGTAATCTGACACAGACAAATTTCAAATAACGCATTTAGGTACTCCTCTTTTAGGGAAGTCTGAGCCTTACTCCCTACTTCTTTTTTTTTTTTTTTAAGAGAGAGTGAAAGAGGAGAGAGAGAGAGAGAGAGAGAGAGAGAGAGAGAGAGAGAGAGAGAGAGAATTTTTTTAATATTTATTATTTTTTAGTTCTTGGCGGACACAACATCTTTGTTGGTATGTGGTGCTGAGGATCGAACCCGGGCCGCACGCATGCCAGGCGAGCGCGCTACCGCTTGAGCCACATCCCCAGCCCCACTCCCTACTTCTTAAGTGTGGGCTACACATGGTGACTTAGAGATTGCAATGGTGAACTCTACTAACACTGACTTAATAGAGCTGATCAAGGTCAACATCAACTAGTGGTAAATCTTACTGATGGTATGCAGCCTCCATGCATGTGTTAAGAATAGTGCTTTTTACCTCTGTGGTCTTCCATAGAAGATGTGGCCCATCATTCCAGTCCCATCATGAGAAAAATGTGTGTCATGTGCCATTTAGGCAAATCTCAATAAAGAGGTATTTTACAGAATGTTCCTCAAAACTAAGCTCATGACATGAGTGAGAAACTGTCACATCCAGGAGGAGCTTAAGAAGACTTGAGGACTAAACAGAATGTGTTATCTCAGACGGGATTCTGATACAGAAAAAAGACGCTAGGTAACCTCTAAAGAAGTCTGAACAAATGACTGTAGTTTATACAAATCATGGTTAAAATTAGTTGAGGGGACTATTTAGGGCAGTTGAAAATGTCCTTTATCTTGATTATTGGGGTAACAACATGACTGTGTCCAGACAGGGCAAATGTTACACTATGAAAATAATATATCAATAAATCTGACTTTAAAAGAAAAGGACTTTAATGTTAGAATGCACTCCATTAATGCCCCTTTCTTCCATTTTTGGATAGTATAACTAAAACAGTAACTTAATTGCTAGCATTTATTGAACAGTTACCAATATTACATGTGCTATGCTACGTTCTTTAAGTATATTACCTCCCTTAACTCTAAGAAGTAGTTATAATTATTGTTCTCACTTTGCAGATGAAGAAATCAAGCTCAGAACACTTAAGTACCATGTGTAAATTTATTAGACTAGTAACTATAAGAACCAGGATTTGACCCAGGATAGCCCAAGACTAACATTCATGAGTTTGATGACTTCTCTATCTATGCCACTTAATGTTTTTCCCTTCTGACTCCAGAGCAGAGAATTTTGCTTTTTGGAATAATAAAAAGGTAAAATAAGTCTTATTTCTGCCCCTTTCCTTAGCCATACACAGTACAGTCATTGTACTCTTTGGCTACAGCTTTGTGCCCAATGACATAACTGAATTTACCAATCAGACTGAAAATGTTCAGAATGCTCATGCAAATTAATTTGGTGTCAGTGGTCACCCTATGAGCCTTCAGAGCCTACATCTGGAAGGTTCTTAGATGGAACAGAGCAGATGGGGAGATCTGCTCAGCAGCAAAACTGAGAAAGTAGACAAGCATGTTTTCAATCAGCTCTGGCTTGTCCCCACCACTTTACTTCTCTCCAGTTCCATTCACCTCCATGAGGGACTCTTTTGCAGTCTAGGAAAGGAATTTCTATCATAGGGTCTGATTGGCCAGAGACACTCCTCTGCCCTCCACCATAACCCATGTGAAATCCAAGCTTCAGATCCTGGGTTGAGAGAACCAACCTCATTTACTTGCTACTCTCTCATTCTCCTATCAATAAAGACTGACACCCTAGTTCATGGAAGAAAAAGTATTAGAGACATTTGAGACATGAACTTCTCCCTTTAGTTTTCTATTGAAGCAGATATGCAGAGTTTTTGAATCTCATGTTGTAATCCTAGATCATCATTTATTTTACTTTGTCCTCATCTCCCACAGACCCTTCCCACAAACTTTCAGAGAAACAAGAACAACATCAAACAGTTTGGGCACCTTCCAAACCAAAGGTATTGCAGGATAAAATCTGTTCAAGCACAGTATCTCCTTTAAATTGGAAGAAAGTTGCTGATTCTAAAATTGGAACTCAGCAATATAGAGCCTTCTTTCCAGGGACCTGGGTGTCATGTGCCATTTAGCCAGCTTATAGTGCATGACCCCAGTGGCTACACACCATCATCTCCAAGGATTCATGGGGAAGAGACATTCAAAATGCCTTTTTTTTCTGTGAAAGACCAAATATAGTCAGTTGCAGATGAATGTCTAGAATATAAATGACTGTCAAAAGTTTGCTGAAGAGCCAGGTGCAATGGCACACACCTATAATCCCAGCGACTCTGGAGGCTGAGGCAGGAAGATCCCAAGTTCAAAGCCAGCCTTAGCAACTTAGTAAGGTCCTAAACAACGTGGTGAGAAGCTGTTTCAAAATAAAATATAAAAAGGGCTGGGGATGTGGCTCAGTGGTTAAGCACCCTTAGGTTCAATCTCCTGTACAAAAACAAAACAAAACAAAACAAAGCAGTTTACTGAAGAAAAGAGAGGCAAGCTCCAATTTAAAAAACATAAACTGATCATTTAAAAATTTTTTTCACTAGCACCTTCCTCTTTCCCCATTCTCTAAAGGATACCTCATTTTCCAGGTGGGGTTTAAGAAGTTATAGAACCTTTTACAAAGAGAGTACAATGTTGAAAGAATTTGCAGCTGACATTTCCCAGTTTCTTTGTCTCTCATTCATTTTGCACTTTTTCTTTAATTCATTTAGCAAATATTTATGGCATACTTTTATGATTTCTGCTTTCCCATCATTTGTTCAATTTGTTCCACAAATAATAGGTCTGTTTAACCTAATATTTATCAAGCATCATCATTTACCTGGCATTTTGCCAACTCTTCCTGGAACTGATGTGTTTTCTTATCCACCATCCACCATTTTACAGATGGGGATACAGAGGATTAGAGAAGTAGCTGAAAATTGTCTAATTTTATGCATATGGAAAGTGATGGAGTAGTTTGAAAACAGTCAATTGTTGAACAATCTTGTATAACTTTGTTCGACATTCTGTCTTCACACAGGAAATAGTTGGCTTAGGAGCTCTTTATTATAAATACCTATGCATAAGGGTGGACAGGGTTGTGCTGTGGTGCTGTGGTAATAGACAATCCCCAAATCCCAATGATTTGCAATAAAGTTTCATTAATCTCAAGCAACAGAAGTTTATTTCTCTCATGTTACACCTTCATCATGGATCAACTGAGAACTCCACTCTGCCTAGTCCTAAATTCAGGAAATGAGGGAGCAACCACTGCCTTGTCACAGCAGAGGCAAAGCACAGACAGCTCTTGAAGGTTTCTTTAAGATGTGGCACTTGTAGCATCTGCTCACATATTTTTGGCCAAAGCAAGTCACACAATCATGCCCAAGATCACAGAGTGGAGAGGTATAGTCTTACTTACCATGTGCCTATGAAAAAGATGATCATTATGAATTTTGGAGTCAATCTCACCATGCCAATGACTGGGGCTATTGCTGAGATATATATATATAAAATACTGGGGAAGACAGGGTCTCACTGGATTACTTAGTGCCTCGCCCAGGCTGAGGCTGGCTTTGAACTTGCGATCTTCGTGACTCAGGCTCCCGTGCTACTGGGATTACAGGCATGTGCCACCACACCCTACTGTTGCTGGTATATTCTAAACTTTCAAGTTACATGTTTGTACATGAAACATAGCTGATCCTTCAGATTTGTGGGTTCTTCATCTATTAATTCAATCAACCATGGATTGAAAATAGTCAGAAAAAAATGTGTTTGTGTTAAGCATGTACAGATTCTCCTGTCATTATTCCCTAAGCGAAATAGTGTAAGAATTACTTATAACATTTACATCATATTAGATGTAAGTAAACTAGAGATCATTTAAAGCATATGAGAGGATTGCATGGGTTCTATACAAATATTATGCCATTTTATATAAGAAATTTGAGCATCCATAGATTTTGGGATCCATGGGAATTTCTGAAATAACCTTTCTCATATCTTCAGGGAGGGTGTAGCCACAAATGTGTGCCCACTGAGCTTCACTGCAGGATTTCTCTCTGCCCCTCTGACCTTGCTAGTGTCCTGTTGAAGAAAGTCACTTTTTTAAATTTTTGTTTTAACTGATGGAATTTCCCAATACAGTTCCCAATGTATTCTGCCATCTCCTTTCTCTGTAAGGACTCAGAAAGGGGATCAGTGATCAGTGCTGTGTGGCCAACACATAAACTGGTGGCTGAAAGGGCTCACCCCTTCTTTTTTCCTGTTTTGCAAAGCTCCATCATGAGAGTAACAAGGCTGTTATCTCTTGCTTTCATCTGCTGCCCCAAAAATGCATTGGCTCATAGGAGGCAAGTCTTGGGAATATGGAAAACTTTCTCTGTTTTTGAGTGAAGGTCAAGAAATATTTACTGAGCCTCTACATAGGCTAAGAATGAGGATATAAAGATAAATAAGTCTTGTTCTCTGCTCCTAGAAACCCACATTAAATGGGACAGGCCAGTGTTTCTCAGCCCCAGAGTGTGCACTAGAATCACCTGGGCAGACATAAAATACTTTGCTGATACCAATGCCAATGTTCCTTGTTTAATTGCTATGAAGCTAGGCTCAGGCATCCCATTTATTTATTTATTTATTTATTTATTTATTTATTTATTTAGGAGTTGAGCCCAGGGGAGTTCTCCCATTAAACTACAGCCCTATTTCTTTTCATCCTGTTTTATTTTTTACTTCGAGATAGAGTCTGTCTAAGTTGTCCAGGCTGGCCTCAAACTTGCAATCCTCCTGCCTCAGCCTTCCAAGTCACTGGAATTATAGGCATGCACCATCAGGCCCTATAGGCACTAGCATTTTTAAGAAGCGCTCTGATTCTAATGTACAGAGTTGAAAATCACTGGCTATGATGGATAAAATGTCAGATGATTTCAACATCATATTTTAAATATTTTTGTTGAGGATGGAAGCTGAAGCATAAGCAGATATATTATATCATAATAATTAGACCTTGTTCATTTCATGCTTGGTGCTTGGCTAGGTAGGCACTTTACAAACATGATCTATGCTCCTCAATATAACCCTCCCTATTCAAAATCCTTATTGTCATCTCATAGGTGAGACAACCAATGCCCAGGAACCTTACGTAATTTGACCAGTTACATAACTACCAAGTTTTATAGCCAAGTTCAAAAGTAGGACCACCTGGCTTCAAACCTACAAACCATCCAAATATTTGCAGTTTTTCCAGAGTAGACTGCACTTGTCCACCATTTTCCTAGACAATATATATGAAAGCACAGAAAGCTGACCTGCTGCATATGTGTTGCTCCTGTAGACATTCTTTAGGTTCCTTAATTGTGCCTCCTAACATTTCCCTTGCTCCTTTTCCTATATTCTTATTCACATTCCTGTTGTTTGGGGAGAGAAGGACACACTGGCAAGATAGCCTAAGTTCAATTCTAGAGCCATTAGCTCATCCTCTTGGCTCTTGGTGTTATTGTGCTATTTTCCCCTGGAGCCTGGTATCATCAAAGTTCCTCCTACTTGTTGTGTAACTGACCTGCGAAATGGAGTTGTGAGCCAAGTCTGTCTGGATCACGTAGGCTTGCAGAAAGAGAGCTGAGCCAAGTACATCCAAAATAAACCTAGTTAAACAAAAGCACAAAGTGTGGTAAACCCAGCACACAAGAGGGAGGGGTTCAGAAAACTGTCTGCCATTCCTGAAAGCAAAGTGGGGTCTCCAACACTGGACTCCCCCTGTGTAGGGACAAGGATTTGACTCTTACTGAAAAATCTAGAAACTGATAGGAATGCTGCTTTTGTGTGCTTTAGAATAAACTGGAAAACCATTACTAAGTTGCTTCCTTTCAGTGAAATATCTTCAAATTTTCTAAAATCCTTAGGCCACCAGGACCCCAACCTTTATCTATCAAGTTTAAACAAATCTAAGAGTGCAACCATCAATGATGATGAGAACTTCAGAAACTTGGGTTTTACAGGAATGTGCAAAATGGGGTCCCAAACAGTATCTCTTCATCTTCGTCTTTCCCCACGATGAAAATCTTGGACAAATCCAGTGACTACTTGTTTCTACATTCTATCCTGTTTTGTAAAGGGAACATAACAAAAGGTGTTTTCCTGTTTCTTCCCTGTAGAGCCCTAGAGATTATAATGAAAATGAAAAAGACGTCCAAATCTTGAGTTCTTCAAGATAAAAGAACCACGAGTCTCTATTATTATTATTTTTTTGGTTGTTGTAGATGGACACAATGCCTTTATCTTTTTTTTTTTTTTTAAAGAGAGAGTGAGAGGGGGGAGAGAGAGAGAGAGAGAGAGAGAGAGAGAGAGAGAATTTTTTTAATATTTATTATTTTTTAGTTCTCGGCGGACACAACATCTTTGTTGGTACGTGGTGCTGAGGATCGAACCCGGGCCGCACACATGCCAGGCGAGCGCGCTACCGCTTGAGCCACATCCCCAGCCCAATGCCTTTATCTTATTTGTTTATTTTTATGTGGTGCTGAGGACAGAACCCAGTGCCTCACGCATTCTAGGCAAGAGCTCTGCCACTGAGCTACAGCCCCAACCGAGTCTCTATTGTTAAAAAATTAATTTCATTTGCCTTTTCTCCTTTCCAGCCTTTTCCTTTCCCATCCCATCAGCCATCATAAGGAGCCTATTGGCATATCTGAGACCACAAACACAACCTGTGTACCATAGTGTTTGGAGCATGGGGTCTGTGACCAGGTAGGGCATCAGGAATTATCTATGGCTTTTGTGCCCATTGTTAGCTGTCCTAACTCCACTCCCCAACTCTCCATCTCCCTTTGCCACTGCCAAACTGTCATTTCATAGTCTTTTACCAGATGGTAGGAAGAGCTTCAAGCTTCACTGGTTGAAGAGAGAAAAATTGATTTAACTCACTAAACAGACATCAAAATAGAGAGGAGCTGAGTGTGGGTGAGGCAGGAACGTCTGCACATTGATACCCAGCTGCTCAACAGGCTGGTCTCCAGCTGAGAGTTGGGCCAACAAAGAGTGTCAGTAAATTGCCTCTGTACCTCTAGAGCCCATAATTGTAGCTTTCCAAAAGTCAACAGGAGGGTAATTTGGTTGGAGCCCAAATTCATCCTTTCCACAAAGTCTTCCTGAGATTCCCAGCAGGGAACCTTGGCTAGATCCTTCTCAATAGCCTTCTGCTCACCTTGCAGTACAACAGGCCAGCCCAGGGCATTATAGGAAGAATGGGAACGAATAGGCATCACAAGCTGAAGAAGGCAGTGGACTCAGGGACATGCTTCACTTACACCCAAACTGGCCAAGGACTGAGTTGAAGACTGAAAGACAAGTATCCATGCTGCCATCTCCAAATATTCGTGATGTTCTCACTGATGATACTAGCATTCAACCACTCATATCTCCAGGTTGTACTCGTGGTCCCTGTGGAAGTGGTAGCACATCTCTCCTTGGTTTGCTCTTGCCCTGATGACCCAACTGAATGGGAATTGTTCTCTCAGTGTTCTCATGGGCTTCCTGATCCTGGAGACTGTGAAACAAGGGGAGTATCCCTGGTGTATTAGCTTTTTTTTTTTTTTTTTTTTTGCTGTGAGAAAAATACCCAAGATAATCAACTCAAAAGGAAGAAAGATTTCCTTTCTCTTTTAAGACACAAAAACTGACCCAAAGGCTCCATGTCATCACTCAAATATTGGGGTCATTTTAATCTAGAGTCAACATTTTTAGGGTGATTTATTTTTCTAGTGGAACAGCTAGGTTTCTAGCAATTATTTGCTAGAAAATAATCGAACCTTTTCCCTCCCAGCTATCTTTGCCTATGGCCATCTATAGAGACCAATGTTACTTCCCCCTCCCTCAAATCTTTTCCATAAAAATAGTGTTCTGAGTGGTTATAAACTATCCTACTATTAGGTGAGACAAGTGAAAAATGTTTTGTATAAACCAGGTGGGTAACCCAGGTGTTACGGCTGGGATCTTAAAAGTCCTCCACAGGTTCATGTGTTGAAGGCTTGGTCCCCAGCTGATGGTGCTGTTGGGAGGCAGTGAAACGTTGAGGAGGTGGGGCCTAGTGAGAGGAAGTTAGGTTATTTGGGTTGTACCCTTTAATGGGTTATTAGGACTCTGTCCCCTTCCTCTCTCTTTGCTTTCTGCCACTGTGAGGTGAGCAACTTCACTCTACTGCACATTTCCTGCCTTGCTATAGGCCCAAAGCCATGGGGCAAGGGATCTGTGGACTGAAACTTCTAAAAATTTGAGCCAAAATAAATCTTTCTTCCTTTTAAGTTGATTGTCTTGGGTATTTTTGTCATAGCAAAAGAAAGATAACACACCAGGGATGCTCCTAGCTCCTTGTTTCACAGTCCCCAGGATCAGGAAGCCCATGAGAACAGTTCCCATTCAGTTGGGTCATCAGGGCAAGAGCAAACCCAAGGAGAGATGTGCTACCACTTCCACAGGGATAGTAAATACAACCTGGAGATATGAGTGGCTGAATGCTAGAGTAGAAAAGTTTCTCCACCTCTCTAACCTCTAATTTGGACCAGAAAAGGCTGACAGCTTGATTTATCATCATGATGGAATTTTATGCCCTCAAATAATTGCTAGAAACCTAGCTGTTCCACTAGAAAAATAAATCACCCTAAAAATGTTGACTCTAGATTAAAATGACCCCAATATTTGAGTGATGACATAGAGCCTTTGGTTCAGTTTTTGTGTCTTAAAAGAGAAAGGAAGTTATTTTGAAGGGTTGCTTATTGGAAAGTCTAATACAATCATGCTAGCTGCCCAAGCCAATTGTTAAATTGCAGATTTATTGTGTTTAGCAGAAATGCAGTCTGTATGTTTGAAATATTATCCAAATGACCTGACTTCAACTTAGAAATCTTATATGAATTGAGACAAGTGAATTAGGGAGCACTCTTGCCTTCAGCACAAGAGGGTTTGTGAGAGGTGAATCAAGAACCATTTACAGTAGTGATAAAATACTATATTTAAGGCTGTAAAAATCTGGCATACAGGGTCTCAGTTCAGAAGTAAATTCATTTTATATGCTTGACAAAGGAGCAACTGAAAACTTTTACAAATGGGAAGCATGACCTATTGAGATCTTAGAGATAAAATATGTCAACTGTTCTTTGGGACTAGGTATGGTAATTACAGCCTCAAATGTTGAAATGCAAATCAGAATCAAAGTTAGTAACTGCTCAACTTTACCATGGTACAAATGACTAACGACAGTTACCCAAAGCCATTGTCCAAGTGTCACATTATGTACTCAAATATGCATTAATGGGATAGGCCCCTTGAGAACATAGAAAGTAACAGGGGAAAGCATCAGAGTCCCACCCAATTGACGGAACACCTTGTCTGATGGGACATTATGCTTTTACTTTGCCAAGAAGCGTATTTCATTTGGGAATCCTATGTCTGCTTTGAACCAGAAGTAGCTAGAACTACTTCCAATAATGCCTGACAACTGACAGGTATGTGCATTAACCAAGAGATTCTTATTAACTTTAGTCCCCTACACATCTCTGACCTCATCAGAGTGACCCCCCCTCTGCTCACCCTTACTCTCCAGCTACTTAGAAGGTCCTGGTCTTGATAACCTCCAGCCCATTCTTGTCCAAGGCCTCTGCACTGGCTGTTGCCTCTACCTAGAATGCTCTTCCTGAGATATTAATGTGGCTGAGATATAATGTGGCTGTCTCCTTCTTGTCATCCCATCTCAGTTTAAATATCATTTCCTAAAAGACTTCCTCACTGCACCAAACCCAGCCTCCCTCCCTCTCTCTCTTTCTACACACACACACACACACACACACACACCAATCATCCTACTTTAATCCTGGCAGATTGTATGCAATTATCTGACATTTAAATTTTTTATTGACTTTTTCAATTCGTGTGCTGTATTTCTTCCCTCATTTATAATGTAATTTCCAGGCAGGGAGAGAATTAATCTCCTATACTTACTACTGTATAATCTACACATGGAGCCACGCTCACCACACATACGTGCTCCACTGTAATTTTTAAACATGTAAATGGTAGAGTCTTGAAAGGTGAATCCTTGATGAATGGTTTGAAGGAGCTCACCTTAGGGCAGTCATTTGGTGCTAGTCCTTCACATCCTCATCTTAAAGCTGCAGGTGCTGGCCGGGAGGAGTGGGTTGCCACCCTTGTCTTCCTACCAGCCCCTACACCCAGTTTAGCCAGGACAGCTTTACTTTTATGTTTCGTCCTTTGTCAGGCATTTGATCTAAGAAAAGGGATTATTAGCACTTGGTGTCCACTTACACCACATGATTTTCCTCTGATTTACAATTCCATCTAATACCCATCTTATCATGCCTGCCCAATTTTTCAGGTGTTTGGAATGATGGCTTTCAAAATCAGCATAAAGACAGAAAATTTCTTCAAACTTCCTGTTAGATACATTAAACGTAAGCCCTGATCAAAGAAAGTACAATATTTGAGTAATCTGCCAGTTGTAGATACTGGAATGGCAGCATATGGCTTAGAGATATCCATCTAGTCTGCTGAATATATTTCCTCAAAAATGTGACAAAGCTGTCAGTAAAACTATTAGGTGAATAAATAGTCAATCATAAAAATAATGACATGTACTTAACAGTGTGCAGACATCACTGGCAGGAATGGGCCCAAAGGAAGAATCACAGTGGCTTGGGTAAATCTCAGGTATCCCCAGGTGCTTCTAAATGTGGGCCTATTTAATTCCATTGCACATTAAGCCCTTTCACAGTATTCGTAAAGAACCTCGGTGTTCATGGTGGTATTTTTATGGAAACTAAATCCTATTCCCTTTTGTTCACATGCCAAAATACACGAACCTTTTGTAGTCAAACTTGTCCCCACCTGCTTCTATCATTGTTAAAATTTTAGAAAATACTGGAGACTCCTAAAATGTATCCATGCTTAGGAAAATTGCCTCATCGTCAAGAGCAAACACTCGCACACTGGTCCATCTATCGTTCAGTGTGTCTCAAGAAGCAGGAGTGAAAGTAACAATGGCCTTCCGGCAAGGCCAGAGGTTTCCCTCAAAGCACAGAAAGAAATGCTGAGCCGTCTTGCAATGCAATTTTTTGACCATTAGAAAGACTGGGAGATGCTCTCTCATTGAATCTGTTTGGACTAATGACTTAGCCCATCTGGAGCACAAAAGCTTTAAACCTAAGAAAAGAGACAGTGAGGCTTCCTTGCACCTTCCCCATTCAGAGGAGTTAATAAGGGAAAATGCTGAATTACTATGATTACCCATGACTTGAAAATAGCTTATCACCTGCCAACGTGAATGAAGGCCCCTGGAGGGTTGCAAAATGCCAGGAAGAACAATGGCCTTGGAGACAGCATCTTTGTGGTGTCTGAGAGGCATACAGCAGACAGCAAAACAGCCGGCCCCATAAAATGCAGCTCTTATTCTAAGTGAACCCTGAAAATCAGTCCTGGGGTGTTTCCATGCCATAGAGAAGGAGAATAGAAGAGCTTTCACAAAACAATCAGGCCCATAAAACTTGAAATGAAGGAGAGAGATAGCCAGCAATTATCCGAAAGAATCATATACTAGCAAGCAGCCAATTTGAGGTATTTCGGGATGGGGAAAACTCTCCTCAAATTTGGCAGATAATTGTCAGCCCGCTGTCTACTTCATGTGTTATTGTGTAGACTTAATCACACTGTGAAATCCCTCTTGTCTTCAGACCTAAGTGCCACTGGAATGCTGTTAGAGTGGTCACATGAGGTTCATTAGGAGGAAGAGCTTGGCTTTGTCAAGCCTGGGTCTTTGGCTGACCCTCGGAATCCTTTCACCCTTATCACAAAGCTCCTGTGTTAAGGCCATTGTAGATGCTCACGCATCTCCCAGCCCACAAGATATAATATCTCAGTGGTGGCCTGACTCACTGGCAGGTGCTAAGCTTTTATTTTTATTATTAGAATGTTTTTGTTTCCTCATGAATCATTTATTTTTTTTATTGTTGGTCGTTCAAAACATTACATAGTTCTTAATATATCATATTTCACAGTTTGATTCAAGTGGGTTATGAACTCCCATTTTTACCCCATATACAGATTGCTGTATCACATCAGTTACACTTCCATTGATTTACATATTGCCATTCTAGTGTCTGATGTACATCAGACCTCATGAATCATTTAAATTAACTATTACCACAGCCTGAGTTGTGATGGCCAACTTTTTTTTTTATTTACTGTAACTTCAAAACAACTAGAATTTATTTGTGAATTTTTGTTCTCTTGGAGAATAAATACAATGAGAAAGGGCTCTCAAAAATTGAAGAAGATAGGCTTTTTTGTTCAGTAATGCATTGCCCTCCCTCCTCAAAGTCCACACACACATGTGTGAGCACATGCACATGCTCAACTCCCACAAACACATAGGCACGTGCTTCTGGGCCGCCTTTGCCCAAGGTGTTCTAACATGGACCTGGAGGGTGGATAGACCGATTTATGCCAGAGACCATGACATGTACTATATTAATTGATGGGAAAGCAAATAACGTGAAATTATTTCCATCTTTCACTGCCTTCTCTAGATAAACCAGCTTTGCTCTCATTTTTGTGCTGCTTCTAATATACTTCTCAGACTTTGAATTCCTAGCTCTCAGATGAACATATTACATTAGAATGATCTTGAAAGTGGCTATGTTTGGAGAACTGAGTGCTGAGAGGATCTTTCCATTTTTCTCGGCCATCCCACCCCACACATATTCACACACACATGTATCATGTGGTGACGTTATTTCTTCATATGGAGATAAGAATTCCCTTCTTATTCTAAAAAGTACTGAGTGGTTGTCTTTTGGGTTTTTGTTTTGTTTTGTTTTGTTTGTTTGTTTTTAAGATAAACATTGTATTGTACCCAGAGCAAACCGGCCAGGATATGTATAGCTCTCAGACATGGACAGTGTAAAACGTAATTCATGATTACCCCAGGTGTACCCCACTCTGTCCGATAAAGAAAGATAAAGAAACACTAAAAGACATAGTTTTGATCAAATAACTAGAAGCACTGGGCTAATGGCCGGTAAGATTGCATTTATTTCTCAAGCTACTGCTAATTGGCTGTTCGGCTTTAGTTAAGTCCCTGAAAATTTCTGGATCTCAGTTTCTGTATCTGTAAAACTTGGGGAGAGGTAGAAATTGAACAAGATCAAGGGTGGTCAATTCAAGTATGTACTGGCATGTACCAAGGTTAAGTGGGCCAGCTGGGAACTGAGGCCCATAGTAAAATCTTCGTTGGCAGGAGTCATTTGTTACTCAGTCCCAATCCATTATTGGATGCAAAACTTGAAGTTATCCAGACTTTTGTGATTTTTTTTTTTGGTTGTTATTTGGTGCTGGGGATTAAAGTGAGGGACTCATGCATGATAAGTATGCACCCTGCTGCTGAGCTATACCCCATAGCCCAAATCTTTTGATTTATTTAAACATAGTGCGGGTCAGTCAACATTGTGCTGGCCAAACAAATCATTCCTGAAAACTAGATTCCGGTCAGTCCCTTACAGACAGTGGAACTCTCAGGTCTTGCCTTCCCTACTGTGGATGGCATGTAGGGTCAGACAGCAATTGATATACAAACCGCATATTCAGAGGAGTGTATATAACGCAGGGAAGATGGTCACTAAGTCCTTCAGGCTACCAAATAATTACAACATGTACTGATTATTCATCACAGTTTCAGCAGCTCCAAGTGCCACTAGTGAAAACTGAGATGAGATTGCAAACTTCTGAGAAGGAGACACTCAAAAAGAACCTTAAAGGAGACAAAGCTCATTTTTAACTACAGGACATTTCTAGCCCATGGAAGAACAAATGGAAAGAACAAAATGGAAGGATTTCTGTATGATTTACCATACAACTCTGGAGACTTAGCAAAGCCTCCCATAGCTGTAAGAAATAAAAGCCCAGAAGTACAGAGAAAAGGATAATCAAAACATGCTGTGTGTTCCACACAAGTCATCAAATAACACGGGAGAAAATGCACAGGGATAAAAATATACCGAACGCAGCAAAACTCTCAGATCAAGACAAACATTTTTGAAGAAAACCACTTCCAAACTCTGTGACATTTTTATTTATTTATTTTTTACTTTCTCATCTTTTTTTATTGATTATTTAAAACATTACATAACTCATGATATATCATCTTTCATACATTTGACTCAAATTGGGTTTTGAACTCCCATTTTCACCCCAAATACAGATTGCAGAATCACATCTGTTACATATTCACATTTTTACATAATGCCATATTAGTGACTGTTGTATTCTGCTACCTTTCCTATCCCCTACTATCCCCCCTCCCCTTCTGTGACATTTTTAAAAGGTGGAACAATAGACAAAGGCTCCAAACCTAGGGGAGAGGATAGATTCTCTGGCTGGTGCCTCCTGATTAATGAGTAGAAAGTGATCCAGTTGCTATAGCAACTTGAAGATACACAAAAGAAAACATCACTTCCTTAAAATATGCCGGATGATGAATAGGCAGAGTCTTTCAAAATATCTCTGTAAAAATATGAGCAACTTTTTTAAAAGAGCAAACCATACAGGATGGCTGTTAGATTTTTCTATTTTTCAGATAACAGGATTTGTTTACATAAACTCTGGTTTGCTTACACAAACCAGCAGTTTGGGCAAAAAGTAATGACCAGAAAATATGTCTTTTGGAGAATAAAATTTTGTTTTTTCAGCAGTTTTGTTTCTGTTTAAGCAACAGAGGAGATAAATGGATGTTGTCCTGTTTTCCTCTTTTTTTCAACAATATCTTTACTTGGAGAATTTCCTTGGATGCTGAGTATGTGAACCCCAAAAGACAGGAAATGAAAGGTTATGCTTGCTGCAACCTTTCCTTGTCTGTCTGAATGGAGAAATAATAAAAGATATGATTTTGGTGGGACTGAACACCCAGTCCTCTTGGCTTCTCTAGCCTGGCTCCTGCCAGAAATGGGCACTTATTGCAGAATCTAAAGGATTGTTCTGTTTTGCAACAGGCTGTTCAGCTTTGGCAAGAATCCTAAAAAGATTAGAGATTTAAAGCAAGGTCTTGAGATGAAAACTGCAATGATTAACTAACCTGGAGATCCCATAAGTGGGGGACAGAGGTCGTTAATTTAATGATTTGCGTAACTGTTAGTGCAAGGCTGTTGACATCAGGCCCAGCTGAAAGGTCCCAAGGCCTATAGCCTAGACAGATGTTCTTTAGCTGAAAATGTGATGTGAGCTTTTGTTAATCAGTAGGAGGTCACTGATCTTGAATAGCATAATAAGCCTGCATGGTATAGTTTTTTTAGTGCAAGTATGTGAATATTCTTATTAAGCAAGAAAGTGTAATCTTAAATAAAGGCTATACAGACAAGAGATGGAGAAATCACTTGGAATTCAGGGGAGCAGAAGTTCTCAAATCTGAATTCTTTGTGATGTTAGACAATAATTGAGTGTTTAAATCAGTTTTTTTTTCATTGCTATAAGAAAATACCTAGGGCTGAGTACTTTATTAAAAAAAGAGGTTTGTCTAGCTCCTAGTTTTGGAGGTCAGAAGTCCAAGACCAAGTGGCTTCAATAATTTGTATCATAGTAGGAGTTCATGAGAAAGGTAAATGGTAAATCAAATGGTAAAGCAGGAAGCCAGAGAGTGGCTTTATAACTCACTCTCTTGGGAACTAATCAGGGTCCCAAGAAAATGAAGTTTATCCATTTGAAGGGCAACATAACCAATGACTTAAACACCTCCCACTAGTCCCCACATGTCCACCACCTCTCCACCTTAATTCAGTATGACCTCATCTTAGTTTGATTGCACATGCAATGACCCTGTTTTCAAGTAGGCTCATTCAAGGGTTGCACCCATAGGAACCAGGTATTAATACTGTAAATTGTCTTTTGTGACATAATTTTATCCACAAGTTAGTTACCAAGTCATTTCTACTTTCTAAATATTTTTCACTCCGTCTAATTCTACCCATCTCAGCTACAACCATGCATCTCTGAACAATGAGGACAGGTCTGAGAAGGGGATCACTAGGTGAATTTGTAGTTCTGTGACCATCCTAGCATGTGCTTACACAGACTAAGATGACTATGACATCACTGGGCAATATGATCTCATGGGACCACCATTGCGTGTATTATCCCTCATTGGCCAGAACGTCATTATGAGGTACCTGGCTTGGCCACACCTTAGTTCAGGCTGCTGGTGTACTTCTCTTGGATACAGCAATGATCTTCTAATTAGTCTCCCTAATTCCAATCTCTTTGGACTCTCTCACATCTCCAAATCCATTCCCTACACTATAATTATGTTGTTGTTTCTAAAAGGTGAACCTGATGGTGGCAGCTGCCTACAAATCTGAAATGATGGGCCCTAAGTGAAATCCCTACTCCCAAGCATGACATAGAAACTTCTTCATGGTGCAGCGGCTGGCCTCATCAGCCTTCCTCTCCCATCTCTCTTCTTGCTTCCTCGGGCCCCAGCATCTAGTCTTTACTCCAGCTCTCTCAGGCTCTTTGCAATCCACTTTGGCGCTTTTACCGTCCTTCTATTTTCAAACATGTATGTTTTAAGGTGAGGGCAATTATGCTGTATTTTGACAAGCTCTTGATGATCACTCTACAGTTTCTTCAAGAAGAAACTCATGAGCCTTTTTTTGGGGGGGGTGGTGGTGGCGGTACCAGGCATTGAACTCAGGGTACTCAACCACTGAATCACATCCCCAGTCCTATTTGTGTCTCGCTTTTGCTGACGCTGGCTTTGAACTCACACTTCTCCTGCCTCAGCCTCTGGAGCTGCTGGGATTTTAGGCATGCACCACCCGCAACCCAGCTTATGAGCTGTAAAGGAATTTTCTCCATAGGTTTAGCTCTCTCTAGCTTCAGGCTTTTCCACATGAAACACCTTTCTCTCCATTTCCACTCTCTCTCTCTCTCTGTCCTCCCTGTAATTTATCTTTCAGGTCTCAGCCAAGCCTTTGCTGCTTCAAGGAACTTCTCTTTAACTACTCCCCCACCCCCGCGCCCCATGCCTCCCCTACACACACACACACACACACACACACACACACACACACGTGTCCCACCTTACTTATTGCTCTATTCTCTTCTTAGCAAATTGTTCATGATTCTGTTAGTGACACTGACCATACACTGTCCCTTGCAACATCTTTTTATTTGCTGCATTTTCCCCAGGCCCTAAGTGCTATATTGTACTAGGAACATGTCACCATTGTATCCCTAATACATAATAGGGTTCAGAATATATTTGAGGAAGGAATGAATTCATGTGGAGCATAACACTAGGCACAATGGTTGCATATTTCCTTACTAGGGCACATCATTCACTATATCCCTGCCAGGGAGGATCTTTACAAAATTTATTGGAAGCTCAGGGAAAAAGACACATTCAATCAGGAGAACTAGAGGACTCAAATCAAACAAAATGCTTAGTGCCCTCACTTACAACTGTTGCTGAGGGCCTTGGACCTAAGTTTTCCCTACTGGGTTTTTTTATTTCATGCCCTTCATCAACCTTTCAAAGGATTTTAATGTTCTTTCATCCACCAAATCTTCAAGTCTTTTTCTCCAAGTGTTTTCTTTCTTATTGCATACTTGTCCCTGAATCCTTCTCCAGAAGCTAATGGTTATTTTCTTGGGTATTCTGCAATTTCTTTGTGATGGGTCTTCATATTATTTTTAAAATTAATATAATCATAATAATGATATTATTTTTGCTCCTTCCTGGAACCAATAATTGATGTCTTTTAATGATTCTGGAAAATTCTCAGGCATTCTATTCTCTTTGAATATCAACTCATCTTATTCTCTAATTCTTTCTTTTAGGAACTTTGTCATTTGTTAGACCTTATCGTTCTAACTTTTTGTGTTTTAACCATGCTTTCCTGCATTTTTTTTTTATTTTGGTGTTTTGTTGTTGTTGTTTGTTTGTTTGTTTGTTTTTGTTTTGTACCAGGGATTGAACTCAGGGAAACTTTATCACTGAGCCACCTCACCAGAACTTTTATATTTTGAGCCAGGGTCTTGCTAAATTGGTTAGGGCCTCATTAAGTTGCTGAGTTGGCTTTGAACCTGCATCCTCCTGCCTTAGCCTCCCAAGGAGTCACTGGAATTACAGGTGTGCACCATCACGCCTAGTACCTGTATTCTTTTTGTCTCTATGAGCTAAAATTTTCATCTCTCCTTTTCTCTGAGTTTCTAATTCTTTTTCTGCTATGCCTAACCTACTATTTAATCTATCCATTGAATTATAGATGCTGATTCTCATACCATTCTCTTATAAAAATTATATTTGTTTCTTTACCAAACTGTTTAATCCCTTAATATTTTTCAAGATACCTTTATTTCTTTAAAACTATTAAAGATTTGGTATTTTTATATTCTTGCCAGATAATTTCAAGATCTGTATCTGTGCACCTGATTCTTCCATCTGTTATTTCTGCTAATTTTCTTTCATAATGACTGATGTCCTTGTGTGGTTTATGTCTTTAAACTATGTCCATTTTCCTGGAAAAAAAAATGACATATGAGACTACTTTGAGGTCTAGGCTAAGGTTTTACTTATCTAGAAGGATTTTCATTTACTTCTATCAATTGCTTTGGGGTACTACCTCCCTGGGACTACTTAAGTTGAGTTTCCTCTGGAGATGTCCCAGAAAACACAGGTTACATTAAACCTACATTCCATTCCATTTATCATTACTTTCTTTTTGTTCTTCTTGGGTTTGGTTTGGTTTTAATCTTCCCCAAATCAAAATAAGACCAAGATGATCTTTTGTGGTCTCTTTATCTAGCAAGTTTATTTTCCATTTATAAACTTGCACTAAAACTGTAGTGTTCCTATACAGTCCTGCATTTTACCTGGCAACCCCAAGTATACTAAGAATGCTCTGAATTTTTTTATTAAGAAAGAGAAGTAAAAGCCCAATTAAGTGGGAAGAGAAAGGGAGAATCATGATTTGGTATTTTGGGGGCCCTGACCAAATATTTTGTCCTGTGCACAGTGGTTTCTCTCTAATTGTCTTCTTTAATTACTGTCCTCTCATCAGACTGCAAATTCCTTGAAGGCAGGGTTTTCCTTTATTGCCTGCATATATTCCTGATAACAGCCAATACAGGGTATGGAGTGAGCATGTGACCAGTTAAGTGTGTGTTTATTCTGCCAAGTCCATTTCACAGCCAAGAGCCTTTCTTTTCCCATCCATGTATTGTACTCCAGCCCAGAACAGCCCAGGGAGCCATCTTGGTCTCCCTCTACTCCCCAACATCTTGTCATCTAATTCTGACTTCACTACTTTGGCTTCTCTCAAATCTGAGTTTTCCATTACTGCAGCCACAGACTGAACTGATACCCGATCATTTCATCTCTCGAATATTCCTTTAAAAAGTGTTCTTCGTGGGGCTGGTGCAGCTCAGTGGCAGAGTGCTCGCCTCACCTGTGGGAAGCAGAATCACATAAAAAATAAAATAAAATAAAGGTATTGTGTCCATCTACAACTATTATGTTATGTGTGTGTTATATGAAATCCTGGTTTGATTTAGCAGGATGTATAAATTTCCATGGGTAAATGAGCCATTTTTCACATAGCACAAGGATGGTAAATCAGATTACATTAGAACTTTTTTAAAATATAAAGCTTCCCATTACTTCTGGATTAGAAGATAAATCTCTTATTCAGATCAATAAGACCTTATTTGATCTGGTCCTGTCCATGACCCTGGCCTCATCTCTGTATTCTCTTCCTTTTTCTCATCCCTACTAGCCGTTTTGATGAACAGGTCGAGCTTTCCCTGGACTCAGACCAGTGCACCCGATCCTCAGAACTTCACATGGCCTGACCAGGAAGGACAGTGCACGCCTCTAATCCCAGTGATGTGGAGGTAGAGACAGGAGGATTGTAAATTCAAGGCCAGCCTCTGCAAGTTAGTGAGATCCTGCCTCAAAATAGAAGGATAAAAAGGGTGGGAATTGAGCTCCTCAGTGGTAGTGCATGCAGATATTCAATCCCCATCATGGCCAAAATAATTTTTTAAAAAGGAGAGAGGAACAACTTCACATGGCCAGGTCCTTATTAACATTCTGATCTCTACTCAATGTTGATTCTTGAAACTCCCTTTCCCTAGCTAGTCCTGCAAAATGAGGACCTCTCTTTACCATAGTCTCCTCAGTCTCTGCCCTTAACCTGAATTTATTTATTTTTTTAGTTCCTGGAGCACCTGGTACTGGAGATGAAGGAAAACAAAAAGCAAAACCCTTCTTTTCATGGAGCTTACATTTTAGAGTCGAATTCATGCATTTTTTTCAAAGAAAGGGTTGTACTTTATTTACCTTCTAATAATTATCTGATTTTTTAAAGTTGTGTTTTTCTCCCTAAAATGTAAGAAAAACATGTGTGAACGTGCAGCTGTGGTGAGCCCTCCTTGTAGAAATCAGCTGCATACATTCATTCATGCCTTCCACCTGCTACTGCCCAGAGAAGCATGGGATCCACAAGTAACTTGCCTATTATGATATCCCATCGTTGGAACCAAGGACTTGGTAAAGTCCAGTGGAGGACGGAGCCTCTTTTAGCCAACATTTGTAGACAATGATTTCCATTATTTATTCAGATCCCTGCTACTACTATATCCCTCCAGGGGGTTGTGCCCCATTGTTAGCTGCACCATTTTCATTACTGCCAATTCAAATATTTATTCATTGTCCTTGGACACCAGTGAGGACAAAAAGATTGAAAAGCATCAACAACCTCCCCAACCAAATACTTTGTATCCCAGCACCATTGAGCCTTCCAGAAAAATCTTCTGCTTTGGCAAAGCTGTCAGAAGATCCATTTTGTATTTGAATGTTAATTATTTGAAGCAATTCTAAGTTCAAGGCCTATTTGAATTATGTACTTCTTAGTGCTATTTGGGGCTTATAATTAGTCGCACTCTTTGGGCATATAAATCTCTTACCCAATTCATTATCCTCAGATGGACTGAAGAATGTCAGCCACTCTCCTGAAAATTTGTGCAGTGTTGTCCAATAACTAAATACATATTTACTCTAGGAGAATATGCATCATGGACAATTTGCTTAATTATATCTCAAAGCAATCCAAGGATTGGTCGCTTGAAGAGCTGTTCGTGCCCTTAAAGGGAGCAATGAAACATCTTAGTAGGTTGGATGTTCTGCTGGGGCTCCAGTTGGCTGCAGGTGCTGAGAAAGGGAACCGTCTAGGAGTGTTTGGCCTTAGTGATGGTCTCTGGTCTGGTTGGTGAGTTTGAGGCAGAGCCAATAATAACCCATTGCCTAGTCATCTGCCTCCTTTCCAGAATCCAACCAGAAAAACAATTCATTTTCAAAGTGAATTTTATCTGAAGAGTTTGTACAAACATCTGCCACTGTTTGAACCATACCCTGTAGAAAAACATCAGTCCTGTACTGATGATGTAGGGTTAGGAAGGGAAAGAGAACATCTCCTTCTTTCCTACCTTCCTTCCATTCCCCACCCCCCATCCTTTATTGTTGTATTGTTGTTGCTATTGAGACAGGGTCCTATTATGTTTCCCAAACTGGCCTCAAACTTCCCAGCTCAAGTGATTCCCTTGCCTCAACCTTCCCAGTGCCGAGACAACAGGCGCATGCCACCCCACCCCACCCCACCCACCTCTGGCTTCTTTCTTTTCTTAGTAACATTTTGTTCTAATTGATCCTGTAATGCACATCGATTAAGAAAACACAGAAATATATATATATATATATATATATATATATATATATATATATATATATGTGTGTATATATATATATATATATATATATACACACACACACATAAATGGGAAAATATAGATATGCACACATAAATAGAATCAGAGATTAATATTTTATTTTTTCCCTTCTGATGTTTTACAAATATCTCTGCATATGGATATATAGACTTTTACATGCATATCAACACATATTCATAGCTGTGGATCATCCTTTTCCACATAACCTATAATAATAAAAATTATTCCATGTCATTAAATACTCTTGAGAAAAAGATTTGTAATGCTATTCATTAGCTCATCTGATGTCAATATACCATCATTTTAAACATATTTTCAACAGATAAAAATCTCAGGTTATTTTTTGTTGAGACATGATTACTGGTTATTTTCTGAAAAATGTATTCTAAGGAATAAGTTTGCATACTAAATACATAAAGGGTTGTGGAAAGGTGGGGAAAGTGTAATTGAACCATGTCATTTAAACATTTTCATTCATATCTATGTTTCCCACTTATTTTCTGCTAAAAAATGCTAGGTGAGCTAGTTAATTAGAATCAAATAGTGTATAAATAAGGAAAAGCTGGAAGCCAAGTGCAGAGGGCTCCTTACATACATTCACATGAGTGACACTATCAAAGGGCCATTTCTTCCATGTATGACATGTTTTTGCAAGGTTAAACATGGCCTTCATCAGGTATGGTCTGAGTCACTGGTTTCTAGAGCTAGATGTGCCAAGGCTGCAGAAAAAAATAGAATGTATGTTCATTTTTTAAAGTTATCCTCTTGAATTTTCTATGTTTACACACCTCTTTAATACATGTAAAATAGTCATGCACTCATGCATAATCGTTTTAGCCGGCTTTTTTGCTGCTGCCACCAAAAAACTTTACAAGAGCAATTAGAAGAGGAAATGTTAATTTGGGAGGCTCACAGTTTCAGAGGCCTCAATCCCTACATGGCCAGCTCCATTGCTCCAGGACTGAGGTGAAGCAGAACATCATAGTGGAAGAATGTGGTGGAGGAAAGTGGGTCAGAGAGAGAGAGAGAGAGAGAGAGAGAGAGAGAGAGAGAGAGAGAGCGCTCACACTCTCCTCACCACGACAAAATATAAACCCCAAAGGCATGCCCCCAATGACTCAAGTCCTACAGCCACGCCCTACCTGCTTACAGTTACCACCCGGTTAATCCCTATGAATGCCCTGATTAAGTTAAGGCTCTCATAACCAAATCATTTCACCTCTAAACTTTCTTGCATTGTCTCACACATGAGCTTTTGGGGGACACCATATATCTAAACATAACAATAATGAATAACAGTAATTAATAACAAATAATTTATGCACACATATGTGTATTATAGGTGCGTGGTAACTTTTTAAGCCATGGGGTTGATAGATTTTTAAAAAGTATGGAGATTGAGGCTTTGGATTTCTTTTCTTTTCTCTATATTTTTATTGGTGCATTATAATTAAATATAATGGTAGGGTTCATTGTTACATATTCATACATGCACATGATATAACCATATAATAATTGGCTTATATAATTCCCCAGGATTCCCCCTTTCCAGTCCCACTCCCTCTCCCTAATTGAGTTTCTTCTGTCTTTCCTAAATGTCTTTCCTTTCTTCATCTTCCTTTGATTTTCATGGATTTCTCTTATTGAAGATCTTGGTGTGAGATTAAAGCTAGAAATCTATGAAGTATGACTTGAGCCTGACTTTGGCTTAATACTTTGCCTAAAGGTGGGGGACATTAGCCAGGAAGACTCTTGGGAAGGTAAACAGAGTGTTGAGTTTGGCAGAACCCAGATAGCTGGACCAGGGAAGTTGACTGAGCCAAAAGATAGCAATTATCTGGGAAAAGTAAGCATGCAGGTTACGGTTTAATTATATTTAAGTTTAATGGAAAACTTACAGATGTGACCTGAGTCAGTCTAGAAGAACTTAAGAATTCTAGACTACTGGACAAAAGACTAAAAGTGGTGAGAACTAAAGATTCTCCTGAAAGCACAAATTTAACATGTTCATTCTGCATCATCTTAGAGTAACCTCCCAAATAGGTCTGTACAGTATGGGACAGATAGTTTTGATTTATTTATTTATTTTGTGGTGCTGGGGTTGAACTCTGGGCCTCATATATGCTAGGCAAGCACTGTGCCACTGAGCCACATCCTCAGCCCCCAGATAAATTTTAATAGAAGTCTTAGAGGACTGGTTAGCTTTAGATGTGAATGAAAGTCCTGGAAGCATAAAGGAAATAGCCAGAGGCAAGGTAGGAACATCCTGAAATCAATTTGATCCTACCATTTTGCAGAGTCAATTCTGCCTACACGATATGTAACTATGGCTAATTCTGACATATTCTATGAGAAAATGCTATTCTTTTTTTTTTTTTTTTTTTTTTGTATAGGGGATTGAACCCAAGGGCACCTAACCACTGACCCCAGCCCTTTTTTCCTTTTTTATGTTTTATTTAAAGACAGGGTCTCACATAGGTGCTTAGGGCTTCACTAAGTTTCTGAGGCTGGCTTTGAACACGCAATCCTCACACTTCAGCCTCCTGAGACACTGGGATTATAGGTGTGCCCCACCACGCCTGGTGAGAGAAAAGACTATTAAGAAACTGAGTTTCTTCTGTCTTTCCTAAATGAGAAATAAACATGCAAGAACAATAAAATTATAAAAAGCAAGTTAGAGGAATTTTCCCTTGTAAGTATCCTTCATTGCAGGACCCAAAGTTTATGTAAACCATAAAAATAAACCCTTCTCTGAACATTTTAAACTGTTTCATTCAATCTCAAATTTAAAATATCCCCCTTCCATTACACTGTATAGGTAACATGCATATAACTCCTCTGTGGCCCTGGTTCATCCATATTCACTGGTGAAGGCTATGGGGACCACTAAGAACAAAACAAAATGGCAGAGAGTATAAGTTGACTGCTGAAGGTGAAGTTGAGAGCAGGAGTGGATGTGTCTTTGGGGACAGTGAGCTCAGTTTCCATACTACTGAGCCCCAAGGACACAGTAGAAAGGTGACGCAGAGGATGATGCAAAGCTCTCAAGAGTGGACACTGTAGTCCTGCCCACCTTGCCCCTGTCTCATAAAAAGTACACGATAGGAATGAGTTTTCTGAAGAACGGAAGACTGTACCCCACTCTTGAAAGGCATCTGCTGACACATCCTTCTTAGCAGAGATGTGGCAGCTGCAAGCCAACAACTGTTCCAGAAGGCTTTTTTCCAAATGTGTGAGGTTCTCTGAATTCTGACCGATCGAAATATGCTCTCTCAACCCAAAGATTCAACAAGATCAAATAACCAGAGCTATTTAAACATCCGACTTTGGATAACACCTTCCAAGACAGTTAACAAATCTAGCTTGTTTATATGCCCCTTTCCCCTCCCCACCCCCTCACACATACTAGAAGCCAGGAAAATTTGTCTTTCTCCTTAAGCCCCTCTCCTTACCATCCATATGCCAAGTTGACTCAGAGTCAACTTCTAGGTTTGGGATTGTTACCATCTTCCTTAATCCCATAACAGCTGCCTCTCAGTGGTCAAGCTAAATCCATTTAGCTTATGTCTGACTTGTAGATCTTCTGGGGTGGAAAAAAAATTTTTTTAAATAATTCTCATTCTTTAGAACAACTGGCAATAATGAGAAAAACTAATGGGCATCCGTTAGCTGTTAGAAGACACAGCTCCTCTCCTATGCATAATTCATGTATGCAAACTGTTGTTAAGGTACCAAATTCACTGTGCAACTGGGCTGGAAAAGTCCCTGAACTCAAGATTACATTGGTATGCACATTTCTGAGTCTTGGTTCTGTTTAACATTTTCATCAGTGACCTGCTTAAAGGAGCAGAGAGCAAGCTCATTAAGTTCCTAGATGGGAGGGATGACCAGAACATTAGAGAACAGGATTAGAATTTCCCCCAGCCTTTGCCAAATTAGCAAAACTGTCAGAGCCGAATATGTTCATCAGGGACAGGCAGAAAAAAAGAGAAAAGTAAGCTGCCCAAATGCAAGCTGAGCAGCAGCAAGTTACTTAGAAGAAGAACTGAAAAGAATATAGATGCAAAAATAGGCTCAGAGTGGGAAATGAACCAGCCCTGTGGAGCCTGGTGTTCATTAGAACCTCTGTACACCCTTAAAATGGATTTACATCATCAATCCACAGATGGCAGAAGCATAAAGCCCTCCCAGGATTTCTAAGAATGTCAGGGAGCTTTTCTTTCTCATGAGTACCTTCAGCTTCTTGGTTCTACTTAATTACCCTGGTTTTTGGTTCATTTCACTGTCCGATTTTAGTCACCTTACTATGAACCATGTTGACACAGACATTAAAATCCATTTTCTTCCCAAGAACAAAAATCATGGCCTCCTGCTGAAGGGCCTTTGTATCACCTCGGTTGTCTTGGCTCTTGTTCAACCCTTCTAACTAAATTTCTACCCCAAGTAACTTAACAAGGTATTTTCCTAAATATAGATAGTTCTCTGCCTAAGAGGAGCTCTGGGACCATCCATCTGGTAAGTCAATCATGACAGGTGTCACCTAACAGGTGAACTTGACAAAGTCAGCAAGCTTTTTCTGTGAAGTGGAAATAGTAGCTATTTCAGATCTTTGTTGCAACCATGCAGTTCTGGTACTATACCATGAAAGCATTCATACATCGTACATCATAAATGAATGTCCAAAGCTGAATTCAGTTCCAGGGTGGGCCATAGTTTCCTAACTCCTATTAGACTGAATTTTGGAATCTTTGACTGTCAGAGAGACTTAACAAACTTCTTGTCCAATGAACTATTTTACACCTGCAGAAACCAGGACCTAAGAAATAAGAGTGGTATTTAAGCATGCTTGTGAGACAGTTAAATCTGAGTTAAAACTTCAAACTAGAAACATGTGTCCAATCCCCAGGCCAGTGCCATTTCCATCACTAGGCTATTTCCAGAAGGTTCTAAGGATACCTCCTTAAAGTGGCAGAGCCTCTCTTAGCAATCTTCTCACTATAATTTTGAGTGTGATACATGTACAGTAGACAGTAGTGACATCTTGAAGCATTCCTAGGTTGATCCAAGATGAGTGTGTGACTAAAGACTGGGTGAACCACTCTCTACACCTCCCCCAAAAGGGCAGGATTTGAGAAAACCAGGACACAGTCCAGACAAGATTAGAGAGTATGTGCGAAGTTCCAAAGACTTAGTTTAAAGTTAAATGTGATGTGAAATCTCCACATACCAAGAGGAATGGTTTAAGGAGTAATTGGTGTTCATCTCCTGTTACAATGGAAAGAGCAGGACTGGGGTGAGGCCAGATCATAGGGGGGAAAAAAACAGCCAGAGGAAACTGGGGACCAGAGAAAGTGACAGGATTTCCTTATAATCAGATCTGAGAGTGACAATGTTGGGGATGGGCAGACAAACTGAGATGGTGATTCTCCTGTCTCTCTCTTTTAAGTCCCCTGAGAGCTGCAAGAGGGAACCCTTCTCCAAGCCAACAGGGACACATTGAGTCATTACACTTAATGAGAACAGGAAAGTTTCTTTAGAAGGTTGTCAAGCGCAGAACACAAAGTGAGTGCTTGTATTGGGAAAAATAACTGTCCCAATTTCAAAGGACCTTCTCAAATGACACTCCCTCCCATTGGCAGGCATTTAGGGAAATTCATGGGAAACCCACAGTTCTGGGTCAGACGCTTGTAATCTCTATTTGGATTTTTGGGTAGATATGACTGATGCTGTTACCCCAACAGGGGCATGAAGGGTTTTTTGTTGTTGTTTGTTTTTTGTTTTTTTTTTTTTTCAGTGCTGGAAATCAAACCCAGTGCCTCACACATGCTAGGCAAGAACTCTACCACTCATCTACACACTAAGCCCAGAAGATTCTTAATGTGGATAGGGGGGGTGTGATCTAATTTGAAGACCCGGTAGCTTGGCCCTATTCCTCCTTGAAAGTCAGGCCAAGTGTTTATGAGAACTCTTATTTTATTACTTTGATAGAGATAATTCCTAGTGTACTTCTTGTTACTCATTAGAAATGGTGCAATCTGTTCAAATATCATTTCTGGACAATACTGTTCATAAAACCATACCAGAAGATTATTTATCTCACACCACCACATTTCCAAAATTCATTTTTTCCAATAACAAAAATGCGGTTGATAATTTTTCATTAGTATAATTTTTTTCCAGATGATCCAGGAACCTGTACCTCATGCGCTGCAGGGTATTACATGTAAGTCTGGCCTTCTTTCTTTTTCATGACACTAACTTTTCTGCAGTTTCAGCATTACTGACTTAATCCTAAATCCAGTGATTAAAGCACAGAGGCCCTGAAGCAACTCTGTCCTGTGGGCTATTAATGAGCAATTCTTGGATTTAGCAATAAAAGCCCAGCTGTTTTCTTGACTCAAAAGGAGGCCTTCTTTTTCTGGATGTCATCCAGCCTGACACTGGTGTCTAGGAATCTCGCCATGGGTGACCAAATTCAGACCTTGCTGTTTATGGACAGACCTTAAGCATATACCAACCCCAAGGAGGCTGTTTCCGAATGTCTGCATGGAGACCCTGTCCCTAACTGGAGTTGAATGCTCCAGGGGAAACCAGGTTCCGTCTTAGCTCTGTATCATCCCATGTGTAATAAGAGATGCAGAACACTCATTTAAACGAAACACAGAAAATCATCAACCTCAATGTTCTTTAATCAAAACCTACAAAAACGAAGATAGTGTGCTTCTATGTCATTTCCTTTCCTATCTTAGTCTCCCTTCCAGCTTATATTGTTGCCTCTCCTGAAAGACAAATTAAGAAAAGGAAAGAGATGAAAGTGGCAGGAAGGCCCAGGCTGATACCAGGCCCACAGTCCATTCCTCACTGGAGGAGTTGTGTGGTAAATAAACCCTCCTTTCTATTCCTTCTATGCATCCTTCATAAAGATCACCAGGGACACTGGATCAATGTTTATCTCTGAGAAAAAGGGAAGCTCAGGGAGGTTCTGGGTCATCTCATATTACACCCAAGCTAGTGGCCAGGCTCTATCAGGTCATCTCAGCATTGGTGGGTCACTTTCTTCTGTTACCACATTGCCTGTGGGTTCACCAGATTCTAGGAACTCCAATTGCAGTTGTAGGTCAGGAGATGGTGAAAGGAGTGAAGATAATGGGACAGCAACTGAAACATCGTTTTAAACGATGAGTTAACTTTCTCATTTTACTAAGTATCCTTTAACTAAAATTTGGGATCAGAGTGTTTCATATTTCAGATTATTTCCCAGATTTTGGAATATCAAATTCAAACACAGAATTCATTATGTTTCATATACACCTTATACACATAGCCTGAAGGTAATTTTACATAGTATGTTTAATAATTTTGTGCATGAGACAAAGTTTCATGGTGTGAAATTTTCTTCCATGCTCAAGAAGCTATGAAGCTGGGCGTGTTTTGCCTTTTGGAATTTTGCATTAGAGATACTCAGCCTATTCTTAGAGGTGTGGTTTTAACCCAATATTTCCAGAATGACTTTTCCTCTACATTGCCAGAGTCTCTGCACCTCTGACCCACTGATTTAAATTATTGTTTCATTTAAACAGGGAAGGAGGGGTGCAGAAGAGGCCTCGGGTTTGACTATTATAAGATACACCAGATGACATTTAATGAGCAGAATGTAAATTGTCAGCATGTTCGTAGTCAACATTTAGGCAGCATATGGCTTTCCATGGGATCCCAAAGCAGAATGAATGGCAGAAATGCAAGTGTTCCCTGGTGAGGTCACATGGTGGGAACACAAAATGTTCTTTGAAGAACTGGACAAGGAAAGCTTAGTCTTAAAGTTAGAAAATATAGGGACATGCAGCAGTGGGCAAGGAATTCCCAGTCCTTCTTATCACTCCCTATCACTCCAATCTCACACTATCCTGCCTACTTCTGCATTTTGATACCTGAATACACCTCACCACCACCACCTGCACCTGTTACCTATCCAACCTGGAGTGTTATCTGTGAAACCTGGGATCCAGCCTTGTCAGTGTCACTGGCTCACTAATGAGCATGGTTCATAAAACACTTTAAGAAAGAAATGCACTGAAATAACATGCTCTAATACCACCAAGCTAAAACACACATATTCTTTTGAATAAAGCTAAAGAGGCGTAGTACATTAGAAATGGCTAAGGAAGAAATGCAAAGACTTCCCCTGATGATGCTTTGATATTCACCAAAGGACAAGACTCAACTTCATTCTACTCTTCCTTCAAATTCCTTCCACAATTCAGTGGAGTCAGAATTACAACATATTGCTGTATAATGAGAATAATAGATAATATATGTAATAATTCATATATGCATATATACACACATGTATGTTATATATGTGTGTGCATATATGTGTGTATAAGATGAAGTTATTAATAATCACTGTTATTAATAATCTAGTTACAGACATTCTGGTAAACTACTTGAGCTCAACACTGAGCTATCTCAGGTCTTTTAAGTGCCAACTGCTGTCTGGTAAATCACATAAATCACTTTGATTAAAATCCTGGTCCCAACTTTAACTAGATTTTGAGCACCAGATCTTGAACTTCTAGAACTTCTAGCTCCCTTATCTAGAAATTTAAAATAAGTAATATCTACCATATGGGATTTGTGCAACAATTCAAATGACTTGGTACGTGAACATACTCCATAAACAAACATTAGTACCCCATTCCTTCTCCACAGCCTCCTCTCAGATGCCCTGACATAGCCCTCAGAAGTCCAGAAGTAGGTAGTGAATTGGTTTGACAGGGAAAATCACACCAAGAAATCCAGTTTCCTCCCCTGAAATCCAATTATCTACTTCTGTTACAAATGCTGCATAAAATAAAATGCTTATTTGAGACACTGAAAAAAATACTGCATAGAAATGTATGAGGAGATTAAATTGTGGCAGTTAAAAGAAAAATATCAGCACATGTCATGGAAGAAACTACATCCTCTTCCCCTAGGTTTGAGCATCATTGTTATAAAACCTGTCCTGAGAAGACCTACAGTGAAGAATTGGAATGCAAAGCATGTGATACTAACTGTGGCAACTGTGACCAGAATGAGTGTTTCTGGTGTGAAGAGGGCTTCTTTCTCTTGGGTAAGTCAAAATATGGCATCATACAAAGAGAGCTCTGCAGCTCTACCCAGGCAGTGCAATAGGAGCACTCCTGTGATGGGTTTGAGAGTCCTCATATGCTGGTGCTTCTGGTCCAAGAAGGAATTTTAATTTGATTTGAAAACAAACATTAGTACTTCCTTCTGCATTTATTTCTAACGCACAGTTCATATTTCACTAATTCATCTTAACTCTCCAAGCTGATGGAAACAAGAATGAGTTGGGTGGGAAAGGGGAGAGGGGACCTAAAGATGAAAGTTTTGGCTTTGAAGTCACCTGGAATATTTAGAACCATGATGCTTTTCTTGATAATTAATCCATATTATACATTCCTGTACCCATTAAGAGTTGAACAAGATCCCTTATCTTAAATTCATTGACTTGATGGAAATGGATAGTTGGGAAAGAAATATACTGTGAGTCTTCCAACTGAAGAACAAATAGCCCAGTGTTATCAAATATTTGAGGAGAGAGAGTGAGGCAGACAGTCCACAATGAACTTCCATGGTTATCTCAATAGAGATTCATTTTCTTTGTAGTGTTTCAAGATATCAAGAATGTTGTGGTGTTCATTAAAGCTCCTAACCCTTTAAGCCAATGGCCAGTTTAAATTCGCAGTAGAAAAAGGACTTAGCGTCAGATTATTAAAATACATTCTTTGATTAAAATATGCTAAAGCCATCTTAGTTTCTTTAAAATCAAGTGCAATAAAAAAAAAAATGTTTCTGAGCCAGGGGAGGTGGCGCAAGCCTCTAAATCCAGCATCTGGGAAGGCTGAGGCTGGAGGATCCCAAGTTCAAAGTCAGCCTCAGCAACTTAGTGAAGTCCTAAGCAACTTAGCAAGACCCTGTCTTTAAATAAAATATTTAAAAGGGGCTGGGGATGTGACTTGGTGCTTAAGCTTCCCTGGGTTCAATCCCAGGTATGACATTTAAAAAAAAAAAAATGTTGCTGAGAATCGCTTTATAACTTGGCCTCATCTAGTGCTTCAAGCTAGACGGGCAAGCGCCCCACTTAATATGTCCTCTTCATGTTCTTACGAAGGTGGTAGCTGTGTGAGGGAATGTGGTCCTGGCTTCTATGGAGACCAGGGAACGGGAGAATGCGAGCCCTGCCACCCATCCTGTGAAGCCTGCACCGGCATTGGCGATGACGAATGCAGCAGGTGCGGGGAAGGACAGCAGCTGCGGCGCGGCACGTGCGTCTGGCCCGCCAACAACCAGGTGGAAGGCAAGTTTTGGAACGGTATGTGCCTCCCAAAGAGAAATCGCAGGGGCCTAGCTACCTACCTACGCTGTACCCCTTCATCTTTAACCTCTATTTCTGAGTTATCCAAGAGAGGAAGGCTGTGCAGAGAAATGAGAGTGGCGTGAAACTGGAACGGGTTTCCCAGGTCTCAGGTCGCTTGCAACCTGAGAGGGTAGGAAACGGTGATTGGCATTTGGCCGGCAAGGGGAGCCCAAGGTGCAATTTATGAACTGTCCGGTCTTAAAAGTTTCTACCTGGGTGAAGATGACCCAAGAACCTGTAAAGAAAATCACAAAGGGAAATGACCATTTTCTCAGCTTTTCAGAATAGGGGTTGGAGGTGTGGTTCAGTGATAGAGCACTTTCCCAGAAGGTGCAAATCCTGGGTTTGATCCGCAACAATATAAGAAAAACAATAAATTTTCAGAATGGCTTCTGTCACATTTATCTTTACATCATGCTAAAGGAAACCTTCACCCATTGGAAACTTTGACAGTTAAACCTAACATACTGGAACTTAGACTAAAACAGATGATCTTGCTGTAGGAATTAAAATTTGTCATTAATCAACTGGGCTTACTGGCATGCACCTCTAGTCCTAGCTACTCCAGGAGATATCAGGAGATAGGAGCATCACTTGAGCTCCGGAGTTAAGGAGAGGAGAAGGAGAAGGAGAGCAGGAGGAAGAGGAAGATGAGGGAAAAGGAAGAGGAGGAGGAGGAGGAAGGAGAAGGAGGAGGAAAGAAAGGAAGGAAGAAGGAAGAGAGAGAAAAGGGGAGGGGAAGGAATGAGTCCTATCAGGACAAACTTGGCCTGGCTTCACAGGCCTGTAATTCCTGAGGCAGGAAGATTGCAAGTTTCAGGCCAGCCTGGGCAACTTAGTGAAGCCCTATCTCAAAATTTTAGAATTAAACAAATAAAAAGGGCTGGGGCTATTGCTCAGTGATGGAGTGCCTCTGGGTTCAATCCCCAGTATGGGGGGAAAAATCAAAAAGCAAACAAGAAAAAGAATCTGCCATCATTAGTACTCACCTTTTAAAAGTTGCCCTCCCCAGTTGTAGATGGGGAAAGCGAGGGGCACGGGGAGCAGGGAAGAAGACTGTGGGAGCTTGCACTCGAATACCAAAGACTTGCCACTATGTACTCCTCCCTGAATCTTTAGAATTGGCCTCCTCACATTTATGTCTTCATTATAGACTTTCTGGTAAGGAAATTGCATGCCTTCAGAGACCTCTGTGTGTTCAAGGTGGTTAAAAAAAAAAAACAAAAACAAAAACAAAAAATTATCTTCCTGCTGGAAAAATTAGACTGACATTCTATGCAGCAATACTGGTGAAAACAAGAGGTGCTCTCCCTTTGATCTGGGGGCAAAGATCTGGTGAGGGGCCACCACAGTGCACAGGTAATGGCCGCTCAATGAGGCCGCACAGGATGAAGCTTCAAAGGGGACAAGAGAAAGGTCTCGTGCTGGTTTCAGAGGGAGCCTGTCCATGGCTGCAGTCTGCTATGACAGTTTTGCACATGTGACTTAAAGGAAGAGAACATCCCAAACCCAGCAGCCAAAGGCCGCAGAGCACACGGGGCCGATTTCAGAGACAGAGCTGGGAGAAGATTATTCAATCCAGATTGGGATATCTTCTGTGAATTATAGCTGAACCAAAATGCTGAAAACGAGTTTGTCTGGCATTCAGGCATTTAAGAGGCAGCGCAAGCCAAGAGGGAAATAGTCTGGTGCTGTGTTTCTCGCTAAGAACATCTGTATTTTATCTGGCGTCCAGATGATGAAAAGGTTCGGGGAGCCAAGAGTCAGAGCGGACTTGATTCCCCAAATGATTACACGTCTCTTCAACTGGACTACGCATTTTGCAAGCAAAAATCAGACTTTGATTGTTCCCCTTTGTCAAAGCACCACACCCACCCCTCTACTTTTTCTGCCATCACAATGTAATGTTTTTGAAGAGTGGAAGGATTTATTCCATTTGGGGGTTTCACACTAATAAGGGATTCGGGAAGCAGATGAGAATGTTTCTCATGGCTGGACAAAAGCTATAAAGTCAATGACAGAGCTGCACTTTTCCATTTCTATGATCTATGAAATGAGACATGCAGAGCATTAACAAAGAGGGAAAAAAATTATTCACTTAGCAAGGTAAGGCCACAGCTCAGCTTCCCCAGCGTAGTTTAAGCACTGAAATGGATAGCAAATGGGAAACTCATACCATAAAGCCTTGAGAGTATTTGAGCCAATGTCTACATCTTTCTCCTGCCGTCTTCTTAAAAACAAGGGCAAGAGTGTAACAGGAGAGTAGAGGCTTCCAGAGAGTGAGCACTAATTAGCCACACCTTTCAGATGATGGAAAGCAGATTGCAGTCATTCTGGGTCAATTTAGAGGAAGCCCAGACGAATTGCAGAGTGTTTGTGAGAGACTGGAGCTGCCTAGGTGGTACCAAGATTTTTACTAGTTTTTGTTTAAATATATTTGTTTACATTCAGGTAGGAAAGATAAGGTAGCATGAACTTCAGTCCATTCCTTCTCCCACGCTGCTCCCCAGTGGAAACAATAAGATCATGTTCACATCCAAAGATCACAACCTACTCCATGAGCACAGATCACTGTGTGCTGAGAGAATACCCTGAAATAAAAATTCAACTGGAATTTCCTGAACTCCTTTGTTAATACCACAACTAACCAGGATGAGATCAGCAGTGAGGAGAGATACATTATTCTTTGTCAAGTACTAAAAGAGCAGGAAGAGATTGGACCCTAGTTCAAGGATGAAAATGCTCCATATATTTAGTTTATGACTGGCAAGTCCTCGAACCAAGATCAAAGAATCTCCAAAGATGGCTGTTCTACTCTGTTCAAGCCATCAATGTCACTGCATACCCACAAATCATCCCCAGACCCTCTGATCCACTCACTAATGCATTGTGAAGATTATTTAGTCAAGTGTCCCTAAATGGCAGGAATAAAACCAATCTTAAACAGGCTGTGAATGGCTTCAGCAGTGACTTAGGCATCACACAAAACCAGTGCTGGTAGAAATGTTCAAGTGCAGCAGACCCCTGGCTTCAAAAGAAGATGGTGGCCTCAGTTGGTTTCCTAAAGCCATCCCTCTGTTACTGTTAAAGCATTTGGATTTTCTTAAGTGGGTCCCCCACCCTGGTTATGCTGGGAAGTCCTAGGAATAATTCCCGAAAATTTCCCTACCCACCTACTTCCATCATTGATGAAAACCATGTTGTAGCTGGCTCTAATTACATATTCCGATGAGAGTCTAATCTACAAAGTGCAGACATGGTGAATTAACTTTTTATCTTTGACCACATCCTAACGGTTTATCACTAGCCTGTCTTGATCTTAATTCCTAAGCTTGGGGAAAGACTGGAATTCCAGAGTCAGTAAAAAATACTGAAAGCCCAAGCTCACATGGGGGGAAAATCAAGATCAATCGTGGGGCGATGTGCTGCATTACAGTAACTGAAACTTAGCACACTTTAAGATACCATAGAAATCTGACTTTAGAAAGACCTTATGTATACATGTAGTGCCTCACTTAACTTAGAGAGGAGGAGACCAGTTTTAATTAACCAACCAGAATGCTGTGTGCAGAAAACACATGTCACTGGTAAGTAATTGAACATGTGGCCCATGGGTATAAAGAAACCACTTTCATTGGCTTATGCTGATCATGAAACATCCAGAAATTTCCTAAGTATATTGTTAATCCATTGACAGCTTGAAATCTACATGTTGGGAGTATTTACCCATAGAAATTGGCCACAAAATAAATCAAGCTTATTGTTTTCTAGAGAGCTGTTTACCCAGCACATCATTGCTTTGGCCTCTCTCAAACTACATTAATATTTAAATTAATTATTGAAAAACCTCTCTAGAGAGATGGGCTTTATAGTCAGGCAGACCTAGGGGCTGGAGTTACAGGTTAGTGGTACAGTGCTTGCCTAGCATACCCAAAGCCCTGAGTTCAATCTCCAGCAGCAAACTAACAACAACAACAACTCCAGAGTTAGGCAGACCTGAATTCAAATCCTTGCTCTGTTATTTCCTAGCAGTGTGACCTTAAGCAAGTTACTCATCCTCTCTGAGCCTCAGTTTCCTCATCTATAAAATGAGAGCATGAAGCCCCTTCACCCAGTCATTTTAAGAATTAAATGACAGAATAAATATGAATCTTCCAGAACATACATGACATTTTAAAAGTTGGTCTATTCCCTAATGCTTGAAGCACAAGTTCACTTTCAAAGCAGCATCACTTAGCTCATAAAAGAAAGCAATTTGGGGGTCTAAAGAATAATACAATTCTGGGGACAGTAGTCACAGAAAGAAGGCAGCAAATGATGATCAAGATGCTTATATGCCAGGCAGAAGTTCTGAAGTAAACAAGCATGCACCTCACTATGATGTTCATAGCAGCTTTATTTAAGATAACCACAGCAACAACAACAACAACACAAATAGGGCACCAATCTAAAAATGCAGCAAAAAAGTAAATAAATAACGGTTCATACAAATAAATACTCATGCCCCCCAATGATATTTAAAAGAATTTTAATGATAAGAGAAAATCCCTATAAGATTTATAATGTTAAATGCAATGCACAGTGTCAGTATTAAATACACAGAAGATGTAAATCATCACACATCTAAACGTATATGTAATTACACTCACACATTCCATATAAAGAAGGGAAATCAAAGCGCCAAAGTGTACCCAGCAGACATTTCTGGGTAGTGGGGCTATAGGTGAAGTTTATCTCCTTCATTTGCATTAAAAAGCACTTTATTTTTTTTAATAAAAAAGAAGCTGTGCCCACTGCAAATCCATCTTTGGTGAAGAGCCTGCTGCAAGAGCAACGAAGGTGGAAGGTTCAAATCAAAAGAGGTAACAGGGAAATAGGGAGGAGAAACAGACAGAGGAGAGACAGCCTCTGCTGGGCAAAAGCCAACCCGAGAAGCTGGGAGGCCAGGGAAGTGGGGTGCAGAAGTTCTGAGAGAGAAAGGAAGAGCCACGGGACTGGGATAGCAAATGCTGGAAAAAAAATATGTCCATATGGGGGGGAATGCTATGGAGAGATCAGGAAGAATGAGGAGGAATTTTTGTACCAAGAAAGAATGCTCTCTGAAATATTTTAAGTTTAAAGAAAGAGAGGCAAGGTGACCAACTGTGTGAATAGACACTGTTGGTATTTAAAAGGTTGCAGAAGGGGTTGGGAGGGAGATTTCACAGGACATGCCTTCCCTCTCTCATGAACAAGGTGATTATAGCTTATTTAATAAAAATAAAATAAAATAAATAAGTCCTGTCTTTATATAGTTTAGCTATAGTCACTTCTGAAAGATGAGTACCATACTTTTTGGTCAAAGAGAAATTTTTTCTTCTTTCTTTTCCTTTATTAAGTCTTGTCCAATCTAGAATTTCTGGAGAGGGATAAAAAGGGAAAATATGATCAAGGTCAAAATTATTTAGATTAAGTCACCAATCTTTTATGATAACTCTAGCTGGGAATGATTTTGCTGCCTAATTGCTGTGAACTGCTTGTTCAGAGTCCCCTCTGGTGGGCACATGGGGACACTGCAGAATTCCATATCAACTTGATGCAGTAAAATATCAAATTGCTAGAATGTGAATATATGTAATTATAAATACAATTGTATGTGTGGATAGACATTAAATTTTACACAAATGTGAAAAAATATTGAAATTTATATCTTTTTAAATATACTGTTTTAGCATAAAAATGAGAACACCAAAAAAATCAGCCTGTGATCTGGACACATGACAGTGAAGAAATTCAGGGCACTCCCTATCTGATGAGTATTCTGGGCTATCCATTGAACAACATGTCTCAAACCCCCTTGACTGATCTTTCTGCAACTTCTTTCATAGGCTGAGTGATATTGTCTAGTGAAAAGTCCTTCAGGGACAGAACTGGTCCTGTTGAGAGCTATGTGGACCTCTTTTGTGACAGTCCCATGGCAAATGTGGCTCTGCATGGACTAATTAAGCTTTTAGCAGATCCTCCTCAAGGGGCAGGGTACACATCCATATAGTGGAATATATTGGAAAATTAGGGAAAGTTATCTGTCCAAACTAAGAAGAAAACCTGCCACTCAGTATGTCAGCTTAGGCAATCATTTACATATATATGTACTTGTGTGTCTGTATATATATGTATTGTATATATTATTTATGTGTGTATTTTAGTACATGCATATTTACATCTACATCTTCATGTCTGTCTATAGTTATATCTATATCTATCTATATCCATATCTACATCTATATCCACATATTATTACATTGGACCCTGATATCTTCTATAATGAAGCTCAGCAGCTTTTTTGTTGTTATTGTTTTTTCCAGGAAGCAGGGCTTTATTCTGCAATATGGAGGAAACATGCTTTGCCCACCTGCCCCCGACATAAATCGTTACCACTCAGGAACTGACCAGGGGGTCCCCTTGTGGACCCCTTGCAGGGTTCTAAAGACAAACCAGAGCCCGAAAATTATTTCTTCTCGTAGACATACAGAATCCACTTTTATACTGGTATCAAAAATGATACCAAAAATTTATCACTAAACTAACTTGATTATATTTTTCCCTCTTAAATTTCTTTACTAAACATGTCCCGGTGACTTCTGCTTCTTATTTTCTTGGTGTACACTGTGTCCTTATCCTTCTTTAGGTTTTCTGCACATCTCTTGACACCCCCAGTGACTCTCTGCTCACTGACAGACTTGATTCATTCCCCAGTCTAGGCTGCAGGCCGTCTTTCTGGACCTCAGACACCTGAAGTCTGAATTTGTGGTTGCTCCTTTCTCTTCCTGGTTCCTCGTGGGGACTGCCCCGCTTTTCTCCCTCACTTCCTCTTCTGCTGTGTGAGGCTGGGAAATCTGATTCTGTCTCAATCGTAAACACAATCCTAGACATCAAGCCACACCTTCTGGTGCCATTCTGGGTATGAAATCAGAGGAGAAGGAGAAGGAAGTAAAAGGAGCTTCAGAAACAGGGTGGAACAGTGAAAACTGGGAGGGAGGAAAGGAAACCTGGGAACTACCACTCCGAGCCACCGTGTTCAGCCCTTCACACACGCTGTCTCATTCAGTTTTTACAACAATCCTATAAGGGAGGAGTCATTTTCTCTCATTTTAGAGACATGGAAAGTAGGACTCTGAGAGTTTGATTACTGTATCCATGGTTACCCTACCCGCAAGAGGCACAGCTGGGATCTGAAGGCAGGTGTGACTAGAGCCAAAACAGGCTGATTCCCAGAAAGAGAGACAGAGGAAGGAAGGAAGCAAAGAGGAGGAGGTGGTAGAGGGGAACTATAAAATGCTAACACTTGATCAAGGGTAGAGATCACTCAGGTCACCTGTTCTAAGCTAGAATTTTTTTCCAACTTTCCCCTGGGTGAATTAGACTGATTCCTGAGCTTTAGTCAAGATCACAGTATGCATTGATTGAATAATATCAGTTAGGCTGCTCTGGGTGTCTATGAAATTGTCCCATGGAGTTGCTGAGGTGACTTCCTGGAAATGTCTACCCATTGAATGCTCTAGGAGGGAAAGGGAAAGCAGGACATCTGGAGTATTTGTGAAGTTAATGGTGTGTCAACCTCGGACAGCCTTCAGAAAACCTGACCAACAAGATTTTGACGTTTAATAATAATTTGGGACAAATTTAAAATGAGATGAATTTAGGCTGCATTCTATGGTGGCTACTTTGAATAACACAAGGACCCAAATATTGACCAGTAATGAAATCTGCTTTTCAAAAAAAAAAAAAAGGAAAGAAAAGAAAAAGAAAACATACTTTTCCATGAGAGACACAGTGAATTCACAGTGATCACCTTGGAGTGATGAGATGGGGTCAATTAAGACTCTTGGGAGGAGTGATCACCTTAGATTGCAGGCTCACTCATGAGTGCATACACACAGGCAAATACTTCCCCATATTTTCAATATATGAAAGAAATAATGGAGAATCCTATAAGATCCTACATTCTCTGTCACAGTAAGGTTGCAAAGAAAGTGTCATAATCAGTTCCCAATGAAGGAGTAAGAGGAAAAAAAAATTGAAAGTCTACATAATGGCATGTGACAGGCACCAACAGTCAGCTCATGTAAAATCAAAGAGATTTATTTTGGACTGGAAGGGAAACTAGGTTTCCCAGAAGGTCTTTTCTAACACTGTAAAACTATGAGCCTGTTCAAAGGAGAAGCCTCACTTGTTTCTTTCCCTACAGATGTTTTGAGAAAATATGAGCCTTGTCACTCTTCTTGTAAAACCTGCAATGGATCTGCAACTCTGTGCACTTCATGTCCAAAAGGTTAGTGTGGAGCACGGCAACAGTGGCAGTGGCCAAGCCAATTCACTGTCACTACTTCATGTTGGCATCTTTGTGTATAGAGGTTTGTAGGACTTTGATCTAATCCCATCCCAAGTTCTCATCTTAGTAACTACTATGCAAACACACAAAGGCCCAATAATCAAAACTGGCTTTCAAAGAGGGGAAAAAAATTAGTTATTTATTTTGGTAGATGGAAATTGAACCCTGGGCCTTATGCATGCTAGGCAAGTAGTCTACAAACTGAGCTATATCTCCAGCCCAGAAAAAATGTTTTTTAATCCCAAAGCACAATGAAGTTATTGGTTGACTTGGCCCCACAGAATTTACTAATGGCTATGGGTACTCCTTCCTCTTAAAATGCATTATCTAACTGGGCATGGTGGCAAATATCTGTAATCCCAGTGATTAGGGAGGCTGAAACAGGAGGATAATTCAAGTTCGAGGCCAGCTGGGCAACATAGCAAGACCCTGTCTCAAGATAAAAAGTGAAAAGGGCTGAGGATGTCGCTCAGTGGTAGAACACCCCTGGGTTCAATCACCAGTACTGTGGGGAAAAAAGAATGACTGCCACTGTTCTTCATTAATGATATCGAATTTAGTGATGGTGGAGGGGAGAACATGGGCGTCTACATACTAGCTCAACAAATTATTAACTTCATTCTCTGTAAAAATATTATGAATAACATAACTGAACTAGAAGGCTATTTTATTTACATGGTACATTAATAAAAAGAATGTTATACTGCCATTAAAGTGATCATTCCTAAGGCCATGTTGGAATGTGAGTGTTAATACAGTAGTCTCCACTTATCCTCAGAGAATATATTCCAAAATTCCCAATGGGCACCTGAAACTGTGGATAGTGCTGAACCCAGTATATACCATGTTTTTTCCTATATATACATTCCTAATTATTTTATAAATCAGAAATAGTAAGGGATTAAAAACAGTAACTATGTTGTTAAAATCTGAAAAGTTTTAACAATATGCTGTCACAAAATTATTTAGTACTTATACATTTTTTATTTCTGGAATTTTCCATTTAATATTTTGGACCTCAGTTAGCTTGAAGTAACTGAGGCTTTGGATGGTAAAACTGTGGTTAAGTGGGAACTACTGTAGTGAGATATGATGCAGAAGTTAAAATAATAAATGTGTCAGAACTACAACCACAGAAGATATGAAAGTGTGCATCCAAAAAAAAACTGGAAGAAACTTCTTGGAATTTTAGAATTGAGAGTGATTTTTAATTTTTTAAAATAATAATATCTGGGTTAATTTTTCAATTAAACATAAATAAATAGATGGATCATCCATTAAAAGGGGAAGTAATTGGAGGGACTGCGGCTGTGCTAGTGTCCCTGCAGGATGGAATGGGGGAGGCAAAAGAGGAGGCCTCATCCAGTTGTGCAAGTGTGGCTGCCTCACACCTGGAAGAGATCAGGGAGGCTGATCAGCTGGGCAGAGGGAAGCTCTACAATGACCTCTAATGTCCCAGAAAAGTAAAAGAAACAGCAAAAGCCTCCTGCAGTTAATTTTTTTCCTAAAGATTTAACTCATCTTAGAGGATTTAGCATCACTTAAGTATTTTGGAAAACTTGAAATAAATGTTCCAAATACTTGGGCTTTGGAAATATTAAGAAAAGCCACTTGGGTGTCAGTTCTCTCCATGGTGAGTGCACTGCTAAGACAAATACATGATCACTCTTCTCTGCCCTCTTCCCTGGATTCCTAGGTGCCTATCTGTTGGAGCATGCCTGTGTTTCCTCCTGTCCCGAAGGTACTTGGCCCTCACTCAAGAGTGGCAGCTGTGAGAACTGTACAGAGGATTGTGCCTCTTGCTCTGGAGCTGATCTCTGCAAAAAGTGCCAGTCTCAGCCAGACCGCCCTCTCTTCCTCCACGAAGGCAGGTGCTACTCCAGCTGCCCAGAGTAAGTTTCCCTCTGTCTTTTACTTCCTGCTTGTGCCATTCTCCACAAAACCTTAGGGTAGTTCTTCCTGTTCACCAAAGAGCTCTCCCTTTCCCTGGTGAGAGTGCCCACATAAATGGCCTTCACTGACTGACATCACTGTTGGCCCCAGTGCTGAAACTCATGGAAAGCCAGATGCTCCTTTCTCCCCATAACTATTCTGTGCATGTATTTTAACTTTTTCACAATACAGGTATGTATCATGCATTGCATAACAATGGGGATATGTTGGAGAAACACATCATTAAGCCATTTTGTTGCAGTGCAGACACAAAAGCAGGCACTCACACAAACCTAGATAGTAGAACCTACCGCACATGGAGACTCTATGGCATATACCATCATATATGAGGCCTGCCATTGACCAAAACATCTCTATGTGGTGCATGACCAATCTTCTCCCACCTGGTATAAATGATCAAGTGTTGTCAGTTTTTTCTCTTCCCCACAGAAGCAATGCTCTTATATAAGTCTCTTAAATTTTAAAGTACATGAACTAGAGCCTGGCACAGTGGCACACACCTATTACCCCAGAGACTTGGGAGGCTAAGGCAGGGGACCTAAAGTTTGAAACCAGCCTGGGCAACTTAATGAGACCCTCAGCCATTTAGCGAGAGCCTGTCTCAAATTTTTAAAAAATAAATAGAAAGGGCTGGGGTTGTAGCTCAGTGATTGAGCACCCCTGGGTCCAATCCCTAGTACTACCAAAAAATAAAATAAAATAGGTGAGTTATGAATTACAGTACTAAATAAATATTAATACCTGGTTACTTTGTGTTAATTCCATAGCTTCCTTAGTCTCCTGTTGATAATTCCTTTAGTCTTGTGAACAAGAGTCCCACCTCCAGGATTTACCCAAAAGGGAAGTGAGTAACAAGTGGAAAGTACATCCGGAAACTTTCAGCAAGATGACTGAGACAGGGACAGGCCCTATTGTCTCACATGCCTACTTAGGAAATCCTGTATAGTTTATTTCAGGGGCCCAAAAGATCATCAGATACCAAAGGTCTTTCTTAGCATGTCCTCTCTGGCCTACTCCTCTCCTGAGCTCAGTTCGTTTGCCTTAGCTCCCCAAATCAGCACCCCACCCAGATGCAACCTAAAGCAGAAAAGAGGATGTTCTTCCTTGTTTGTCTCTTTTTAAAGAGGAAAGAAAACTTCCTCAAACTCCCCTTCCTAGTCTCATTAGGCAGAAAGCATCGTTCACACTTTCCTGAACCAATCTCTGGCAAAGAGAATGGAAGTAGTCACTGCCCACCCCTTACCCCCAGGCATACATTCCAAAACTCCCTAATGTCTGACACGGTGGCTAGCACTAAGCCCTACATATAACTGCACTGTTTTTCTTATGAATTTCTACACACATGTATACCTAGATTAAGTTTGATTTATAAATTAGGCACAGTAAGAGATTAACATCAATAACTAATAATAAAATAGAACAATTATAATAATACACTGTAATAAAAGTTCTGATGATATAGCCTCTCCTTCTCTTCTTTCTCTCTCTCCCTTTCAAAATATCTTATTATGGGAAGTACTAGGGAATGAAATTGACCAAATTATGTTATGTGCATGTACAAATATGTCACAATAAATCTTATTATTATTATTATGCACCAACAAAAAATTCACTAAGACAAATCTTATTGTACTGTACTCATCCTTTTTTAAAATTTATTTGTGTTTTTTATTACTACATTATAGTTTTACACAATTGTGGGATTCATTATTATATATTCATAAGTGCATATAACATAATTTGCTCCATTTCAATCCCCAATACTGTCCTGTTCTCTCCTCTCCTATGTCCTCTTAATCCTCTTCCTCTATTCCATTAGTGTTCCTTCTAGTACTTTATTTTTTGATTAGTGCATTATACTTATACATAAAACTGGAATTCATTGTGATGCATTTGTACATGCACATAGAGTAATTTGGTCAATCCATTCCTCAGTTCCTCCCCTTTGCCATCCCTCTTGCTTCCTTCTTGATCCCCTTTCTCTTTTGTACTATTCTACTTTCTGTTTTCATAAGATCCCATTTTTAAATGTATTTATTTATTCTAATTTGTTATATATGACAGAAGAATACATTTCAATTCATTGTACACACATAGAGCACAATTTTCATATCTCTGGCTGTTGACAAAGTAGAGTCACACCATTCATGTCTTTATACATGTACTTAGGATAATGATGTCCATCTCATCCCACCAGCTTTCCTACTCCCATTCCCCCTTTCTTCTCCTCCCTCCCCTTTACCATATCTAAAGTTTCTTCATTCCTCTCATGCTCCCCCCACCCCGCATCCCCATTATGGATCAGCATCCACATATCAGAGAAAACATTTGGCCTTTGGTTTTTTGGGGATTGGCTTACTTCGCTTAGCATAATATTCTCCAACTTCATCCATTAACCTGTAAATGCAATGATTTTATTCTCTTTTAATGTTGAGTAATATTCCATTGTGCTTATATACCACAGTTTCTTTATCCATTCATCTACTGAAGTGCTTAAAGGTTGGTTCCACAATCTAGCTATTGGGAATTGTGCTGCTATAAATATTGATGTGGCTGCGTCACTGTAGTATGCTATTTTTAAGTCCTTTGGGTATAAACCGAGGAGTGGGATAGCTGGGTCAAATGGTGGTTCCATTCCAAGTTTCCAAGGAATATCCATACTGCTTTCCAGATTGGTTGTACCAATTTGCAGTCCCGTCATCAGTGCATGAATGTGCCTTTCCCCCCACATCTTCACCAACACTTATTGTTGTTTGTGTTCTTAACAGCTGCCATTCTAACTGGAGTGAGATGAAATCTTAGAGTAGTTTTGATTTGCATTTTTCTAATTGCTAGAAATGTTGAACATTTTTTCATATATTTGTTGATTGATTGTGTATCATCATAAGATCCCATTTTTTAAAACTCCCCAGCTTTCACATATGAGAAAAAACATTCAACACTTGCCTATCTGAGTCTGGTTTATTAACTTATCATGATATTCTCCAGTTCCATCCAGTTACCAGAAAAAGACACAATTTTATTCTTCTTTATGGCTGGTTAAAACTCCATGTGTAGATACACAACATTTTCTTTATCCCTTTGTCTATTGATGGGCAACTCAACTGACTTCATAACTTGGCTATTGTTAAGTATCACTATCTACACTCCCCCTTCTTCTTGTGTTGACATAAGATGATAGAACAACACTTATGTAGTGAACTGAAGCAAGATAAATGACAGGGCATTTATAGGCTACTAAATAAGGGTTACTGCAATAGTCAATCTGATGACAAAAACTACCACTGACTAACAGGTGTGTAGCATACAGTGTGGATACTCTGAATGGAAGGATGATTCACATCCCTAGTAAGATGGAGCAGGATGGTACAAAATTTCATCATGCTACTCAGAAGGAGGTGCAATTAAAATTTATGGAATGTTTATTTCTGGAACTTTCCATTTAATATTTTCAGACCATGGTTGACTATGGATAACTAGAACCTCAAAAAAGTGAAGCTGTGGATAAATATGGTGGGGGGACTACTGTATAAAGATGGCTTTGGCTGAAGATTTTTCCTGGAACACTGATGAACCTGGAAGAACAGAGAGAGGGAGTCAAGAAAGGAATTTGTGAAAACAACAGTGTCTGTATTAGGAATTAGAAATTTTATTGCCCTCTAATTAAAAGAAGTTGAAGATAAAAACAACATCTATTTTATAATGACCTATTTTATGCAGTCTTGAGATTCTACAGAGTACAAATATAAGTTACTTACCCACAACAAGCATCCAGTTTAGTGTAGAAGTCAAACATATTCAATTCAACTGCACAGATACATATTTATCACCTAATAGGTGTAAGAATATATACTAATAGAAAATCAATATATCATATTGTATATGTACAACTTGATGAAAATCATTTTTTATATCAAGAATTGATATTGATCTTGATATTGGAAGTTAAGATTAACTGAAGGAAATCCGAGCCTACAAAAGGTTTACCATCCAGTAGGGAAAATTCAATCAATGTTATACTTTCCAAGGCGCTAGTTCACAAAGGGTTAAGAGAGCCCCAGAGGATTAGCATTGACACTACTGCAGGATATCATGGATGAAGTGAGTGTCGGGGATCATCACCTGTTTCCTTGAGAACAAGGCTCTGGGTGTGAGAGAACAGACACGACTGTACTCCACAAGTTCAATAGGAGCTCTGTAGCCCTGGGTTTGAATTGGAAATCGTATGTGTCAGTGTGAATTCATAAGGTGCATGTGTGTGCATGTGGTGTGGGCACATACAGGCACGCACACACATGTGGGTGACAAATGTTTGTGATGTATTTTGGTTAGCATAAGATATGGCATATAACCTTATACTTACTATTATATGTAATATGATTTATATAAAACCAAATATGAAATATTTAAAAGAAAAAGAGAGAGCCCCAGAGGAAAGAAATCACTTAAGGACAGATTTTTTTTTTCTCTTTTTGTTTTGTTTTGTTTAAGTGCTTGCTTGTCATGTGTCAGCTCCCTGCTAGGAGCTTCAAATGTATTTTCCCATCAGTTGTCACAAGAAGACTCATTTCCCCATTTTAGAGATGAGGAAAGGAATGGCATGCCCAATAGAAGGTCAGAAGACTATTTATCCAAGTCAGCCATTGTATCCTCATTTACCTTTGCCATGGTTGGATGGACAGAGTTGTAATTATTATTTTGTATTTAATCATTAACCACCTTTTTCTGACTCTGCTCTGGATTCCTCAGACGTTCCAGGAATTGACCGCGCATTACAAGGAAGAGATGTATTTTGATTTCCTCCAAATAGCAGACCACTCAACATTCCTTTCTCCAAGTCTAGGTGGAGCCATTCTTATGGAGCAATGGGACACTGCAGATAAGCAGCATCTAGATTTTTATTATTATTATTTTAGCAGTAGAAAAAAACTACTAAAATTCTGGGAAGCTTGCAGACTGAAACACGAGTATATGCCTCCTGTTCGGAGCACAGTGATTTGTGGGGCCCCATCTTGGTGTTTTTAGTAGAAAAACAGGGAGACAGAGTCTGTGGAACATCTAATATGCAGCTGGTTTGGGGAGGATTTGTTGCTGTTTCTGTGATATCACCCTTTGGGTTTGATCCATCCTAGAACAGCATACGACCTGTAATAGGAACATAACATCCAATAAAACAGCACCCACGTGTTCAGAATTGTTTATAGGTTAGCATTAGTGGTTACTGCTTTTTCAAATATGGTAGATGTTCATGAAAGAAAAAAGTTTGAGCAGTAACATCTTTTGGGTTTTTTTGTTATTGTTGTTGTTGCTTTGTTTTATGGTGCTGGGAATTGAACCCAGGGATGCTCTTCCCTGAGCTACATGCCCAGCCTTTTTAATTTTAAAACAGGGTCTTGGTAAGTTGCTGAGGCTGGCCTGGAATTTGTGATCCTCCTGCATTAACTTCCCAAATCTCTGGGATTATAGCACTGCACCTGGCATAACTTGTGCTGTTATTGTGATTGTTTAAAAGGCAACAAAAAACTTAAGCTGTGTTCAAATTCACCAAATATAGAGATTTAAAACTCAAGTGGGAGAAAGACAGTTGTCCTTAAGGGCTAGAAGTCACTGTCTTGGCCATCTGCAAAATACAGGTGAAGTTCCAGAACTTTTGCATGACTTATAGTTATCTGGGCCAAAAACTTTCAACATGAAGTACTTTGAATTTAGCAATTTAATACCTATGGCCATTCCTTTTCAAAAGAAACATGTATCTTCTTAGAGATTAAAAAAATAGGGGCTGGGATTGTGGCTCAGCAGTAGAGCGCTCCCCTAGCACGAGCAGAACCCGGGTTCAATCCTCAGTACCACTTAAAAATAAAGGCATTGTGTTGTGTCCATCTACACCTAAAAAATAAATTTTAAAAAATAGTGAAATTATACTGTATACCTGTAATCCCACCTATCTGAGACAAAAGGATTGTGAATTTGAGGCCAGCCTGGGTAATTTAACATGACTCCAACTGAAAATAAAATTTTAAGAGGGATGGGAATGTAGCTCTGCAGTATAACACTCTGTGTTCAATACCCATACCCCCCCCCCACAAACACCAAGTGAAATAAAATATTAACCGAAATGTTGTGTAAATGCCAAAAGAGGACAGAAGAACAGATAACTGGGAGATCTCTGGAGAAGGCTGCTTTTAGCAAAGTGATTTCTGAAAAATACCTCTTAAAAGCTTATGTCCACACAAAATCCTGCACATAGATGATGACAGAAACTTTATTCATAATCACCAAAATTTGGAAGCAAACAAGAGCCCTATAGTAGCTGTGATTATCACTTTTTCATCATTATAACAAAATGCCTGAGAAAACCACCTTATAAAGAGTAAGGTTTTATTTTGGCCCACAATCTTAGAGGATCTACTTCATAACTGGTTGGCTCCATTGCTTTGGGTCTGTGGTGAGGAACTCATCATGGCAGGAGTACATGTTGGAAAGAAATTAATGAGCTCATCACCAAGAAGCAAAGGAAAGAAAAGGAAGAACCAACTGGGTTCCACAATCCCTTTTGAAAGCACAACCCAGTACCTCAAGGCCTTCCACAGTCTTTAAATGTTCCACTGCCTCTTTATAGGGCCACCTTGGGGACCAAGCCTTTTTTTTTTTTTTTTTTTTTGCTATGGGGGAACCAAGCTTTTAACCCATAGCCTTCACAGACATTTAAGATCTAAACTATAGACCTAGATCAATGGATAAATTAATGGGCATTCAGTGTTAAAAGAAGAACTGAGCCACATTAAAATGTTAACAAATTTATTTGAGCATTCAGTGATTTGTGAACTAGCACCAAACTGCAAGTGGTTTAATACTCCCCTGGGGGAATAAGAGAGGAAACTTTTATAGGATGTTTGCAGAAGCAAGACAAAGAAACTGTGTTAGATTGGTAAAGTGGAGGTTAGTTGGTGGTTTCTGATTGGCTAAACCTAAGTTTCCTTTTACTGCTTACGTTGAGTTTCAGTTTGCTTATGTGGTATCCAAGGCATCGGAGCCATCCCAGCCTAATGGCCTAAGTTGTTTTTAACACAAGACAATGGAATAAATGAACTACAAAGCCATGAAAAGACAAGGAGGAAAGCTAGATGCACATTATGAAATGAAAGAAGCCAACCTGAAAATGTTCCCTCCTGTGTGATTTCAACTATGGAACATTCTGAACAGACAAAACTGTGGACAGTAGAAGAGAACAGGGGTAGTCAGAGGTTGGTGGAGAGGGTGAGATGACTCGGCAGAGTACAGAAAATTTTTAGGGCTTTGAAATTTTTGTGTGATACTATAGTGATGGATATATTCATTATAATTTGTCCAAGTCCATAGAATGCACAACACGAGTGAACCTTGACATAGACTGTGGACCCTGGGTGATAGATACTGAATGTCAGTGCAGGTTGACCAATAGTGTCATGAGCATGTCCCTGGTAGAAGATGTTGATAATGGAGGATGCTGTGCATGTGTGGAGCAGAGATCATGTGCAAATCTCTGTAACTTCCTCTCAACTTTGCTATGAATCTACAACTGTTCTAAAAAATAAAATTTAAAAAAGAAAGAAAGAAAACCTGTGATATTCCCAACAGTTCTTGAGATTCACTTTTTTTTGAGAGAGAGAGAGAATTTTTTAATATTTATTTTTCAGTTTTCGGTGGACACAACATCTTTATTTTATTTTTATGTGGTGCTGAGGATCGAGCCCAGCGCCCCACGCATGCCAGGCGAGCACATTACCACTTGAGCCACATCCTCAACCCTTGATATTCACTTTTAAAATTATTTTTAGTTGTAAATGGACACAATATCTTTATTTTTATTTATTTTTTTAATATGGTGCTGAGGATTGAACTCAGTGCCTCACATTTGCTAGGCAAGTGCTCTACCACTGAGCCACAAACCCAGTCCAATTATTCTTCATTTAATAATGATCTTCGATAGATTTCTTTTCCCTTGTTCCTTGAGTCCATGTCTTTGATTTCAGCATTTCATCCAGCATTTCTGAATCTCATAAGAAGAGTTGGAAGGTTTCTTCATGCTGCATCTCTTCAGTTTCTTTATTAGAATTGCTCTTCTTTAATGTCTAGGTGTTCTTCAGTATCTGCAGAGGATTGGTTCCTCCCCCACAGATACCAAAATCTTCAGTTGCTCAAGTTCCTGATGTAAAATGACCTAGTATTTGCATATAACCTGTGCACATCCCCCAGTATAATTCAAATCATCTCTAGATTACAGATAATACCTAATCTCAATGCAAACACCATGTAAACAGTTATTATACTGCATTGTGTAGGGAACAATGACAAAGAAAAACATCTGTGTGTTTTATAGTAAGTCTAACTATATAGTACATGATCCACTGTTGGTTGAATTTTCAGATGCAAAACCTGCCTCTATAAATAGTCAACTAGTCAGGCATGGTGGTGCACGCCTGTAATTCCAGCAACTTGGGAGGCTGAGGCAGGAGGATCACAAATTTAAGGCCAGCCTCAATAACTTAGCAAGACCCTGTCTCAAAATGAAAACAAAACAAACAAACAAAAAAAAAAAAAAAACTGAAGGGCTGGGGATACAGCTCTGTGGTACAGCACCTCTGGGTTAAATCCCTAGTACCATTTAAAAAAAAAAAAAAAAAAAAGAAGAAGAAGAAGAAGCATAAACAGTCAACTACATTTCCTGGAGGTCTTGGCCTGGACTAGTATTGAAAATTCCCTGGAAGTTGGTTTGACATCACATGGCCCAAAGCCTTCATGTTCTGCATACACAGTTCATACTTCTGGTGTGGCCCATCCCACATTGAATCACCTAACAATGACACTCCTTGAGATTAGTTGCAGAGAAAGTCTAGTGCTTTTGTGACCCCAAATTCCTTATTATACATATGGAAACAATTAATATGTCAAATGTTCATTCAGGTAAAAGATGTGATATCTGGAGGCTGAGGCAAGAAGTTCTCAGGTTCAAAGCCAGCCTCAGCAATTTGGTGAGGTCCTAAGCAGCTCAGCAAGACCCTGTCTCTAAATAAAAAATATTTTTTTAAAAGGGCAGGGAATATGGTTCAGTGGTTAAGCATCCCCAAGTTCAATCCCCAATACCAAAAGAAAGAAAGAAAAAGCTGTGATATCTGGGGCTGGGGATGTGGCTCAAGCGGTAGTGCGCTCGCCTGGCATGCGTGCGGCCTGGGTTCGATCCTCAGCACCACATACCAACAAAGATGTTGTGTCCACCGAGAACTAAAAAATAAATATTAAAAATTCTCTCTCTCTCTCTCTCTCTCTCCTCTCTCTCTCTCTTTAAAAAAAAAAAGCTGTGATATCTGAAAATGCATTAAATTTCTTGAACTTCAAATTTTTCAAATCTAAACTCTCAGATATCATATAATGCATTTCTATCTATCATGTTGTATTGTTTTGTTTTTGTTTTTGTTTTATGAGGTGGTGACTCAGGGGTGCTTTACCCCTGAGCTATATCCCCAGCCCTTTTTATAATTTTTGAGACAGGATCTTGATAAATTGCCCAGACTGGCCTCAAACTTGCAATCTTCTGCGTTAGTCTCCCAAGTAGCTGGGACTATGCTACCATGCCCAGCTGTTAAATTTATTTTTAAGAGAGACTTGGTCTCTCTTAAACAATGACTTGCTGGTCATTGTTTTCCATCATATTTTTTTAAAAAAAGCTAAAAATACTAATATGTAAAGAAGCCTGATCTTAGCTTCCTTTTGGATATTATTTAGTTCCTCCTCTTCTACCGGCTTCCTTCTCTCATTTTTCTTTTTTAAAATCACATTTAATATGGCTTTCATTCATTCCCATCTTATTTCTTCCCAACACACAGAATGCAATTTTGTTTACTGAATGAATACAAAAAGTGACTGAGAACAATTCAATGTATCTGAGTTGATTAATTTAAAAATCAAGTGCCAGGCACAGTGGTGCAGGCCTATAATCCCAGTGGCTCAGGAGATGGAGGCAGAAGGATTCAAAGCCAGCCTCAGCAATTTAGCGAGGCCCTAAGCAACTTAGTGAGACCCTGTCTCTAAATAAAAAGGCAAAAAAGGGCTGGGGGTGTGGCTTAGTGGTTAAGTGCCCCTGAATTCAATTCCTGGTACCCGACCCCCCAAAAAAAGTAAAAATGCCATATAGGAGGGAGTCCTTCCATGGCATCAGGATTAAAGAAGACTCTGGTGGATTGAGTTGTTGTCTGCATTTCTTTACCTCTTATACATCCCCCCACCACCATACCTATAACTTTGCAGTTAACTCCCACTAGAGGCAGAATGGACTTCACTCCCCTGCCCAGGGCTTTGGCCTGGTATATGTGATTTGCTTTGGCCTATACTATTAGCAGAAGAGAGATAGAGGCTCACATTGTGCCTGTCCTCTTGTGCTTCTATCTTAGCTATGAGAAGAGCATGCCCCAGTGGTACCCAGGAGAATGCAGGGATGTGGAGACATGGCCAAGAGTACAGCTGGGAGCCCTGCCCACCTGGACCTGCTACCCCCATATAGTGACAACAAATGATTGCTGCTCTAGGCCAAGGAGTTTTTTGTTTGTTTGTTTGTTTGTTGGTACTAGGGATTGAACCCAGGAGTGCTTAAGCATGGAGCCACATCCCTGTCAGTCCTTTTTTTGTATTTTATTGAGAGGCAGGATCTCACTGACTTGCTAAATGCCTCACTAAATTGCTGAGGCTGGCTTTGAACTCTCGATCCTCCTGCCTGGGCCTCCCAAGTCACTGGGATTACAGGCGAGCACCACCTGGCCTGGCTAGCTGAGGAGTTTTGAGTTGAGGCAAATTATTCCCCAGCACTATCACAGCCCTACCTAGTCCCAGGATAATTATGGGAGATAGTTGAAATAGGTATCTATCGTTCCGTTTTCTCCCAGCTGGTTTATTATTATCCTCTTCCACAAGTTCTAGCTTTTCTTTTCCAAGAAACATTATCTGTGTTTCTCTTTTTTCCCAAAGCCATTTGAGAGGGTTGGGGTTTCATATTTGCCATGTTCACTCACCAGTGAGTGATTTCGATAATGTGATAGGTGAGTCATTCAGAGACACTCTACATGCAGACATCAGATCCACCTGGAAGGAAGTCAGCTGCGAAAAGACTGCAATAACACGTACTGAAAATATATTTAGTGTCGTGTGTGAGTGTTCTATGCACGCCTTTGAAAGAAACCGTCGGAGGTCAGCTGAGAGTGTCAAAAGAAAAAAGGATTCCAATTTTATAGGGCTTTAACCTTTATTGAGCTTTCTGAAAATATTTTTTTAAATTTATTAAATGTTTAAAAGAAGGTCAAATTGAATAAAGTCATTTTCTACTGTAAAGTAAGTCTCTAGGCAAAAAAAAAAAAAGAAAGAAAAAAGAAAAAGTAATGATAATCAGGGGATAAAGCAGGAAATCAGAAGATGGCTAAATTATGTACAAACAACCATTGTACATAAACAAACCAAATTCATAAAGATCAGATTTATCCTTTTCCTTTGATTTTTCTACGGTTTCTTTTCACATTTCCTTATGGATTCATTTTTTCTTCCTTCCTCCCTTCCCTCCTTCCTTCCTTCATTTTATTTGTTTGTTTGTTTGTTTATATATACCAGGGATCGAACCCAGGGATGTTTAACCACTGAGCTGTATCTCTGGCCCTTTTTAATTTTGAGATAGGGTCTTGCTAAGTTGCTTAGGGCCTTGCTAAATTGCTGAGTCTGGCTTTGAACTTGAGATCCTCCTGCCTTAGCCTCCCAAGCTGCTGGGATTACTGGCATGAGTGGCCACCACACCCGGCTGCCTCTTCTGTTTTAGACCACATCCTTGGCCATCCAGTGTGAGTCATCTGTAGCTGGTCAACTTCTCCAGCTAGCTGCCCTCTTCCTCCCTTCCACAGGGGCTTTTATGCAGAAGACAGCATATGTGAGCGCTGCAGCTCTCCTTGCCAAACATGTGTGGGAAATGCCACCCACTGTCATTCTTGTGAAGGAGGCCTTGTCCTGGACCAGGGAGTGTGCCTGAAAGCCTGTCCTGAGAGGCACGTGGCTGTGGAAGGAGTGTGCGAGCACTGCCCAGAGATGTGTCAGGAGTGCATCCATGAGAAAACATGCAAAGGTACCTGGCTACATCCCAAAGGCAGGGCATGGCCCCAATTAGTCCTCTCGGCTCGGAGCCACTACCTGTAGGCAGTTGGGGGCAGGGAAGGGTGTCAAAGAGAATTGTGAGAACCAGTCTCTCTGCCTTTACCAACATTTATCTATTTCCAGACCCATTGTTGAGGAAATTGAGGATTCTGCAAATTAAGACAAACAGCATTTCTCACACTCACACATAATGGGTACACAGTGCTAAGCACTATCCCATGCTAGCAAAACAGATAAGAACCAAAAGACCCCACTGTTTTTGTTGCTGTTGTTGCTGTTGCTGCTGTTGTTGCAATGGGATTTGATTGTGGAGCCCTACAGCTAAGCTACATCACCAGCTCTTTTTTTTTTTTTTATTTTTATTTGAGACAGGATCTCATTAAGTTGCCCAGGCTGGTCTCAAACTTGAGATCCTCCTGCCTCAGCCTCCCACCTAACTGTGATTACAAGCATGCTCTACCATGCTTGGCTGTCCCTACTCTTTTAGCACAGAATCTTACCAGAGACTGATTATTAACAAAGTACAGAGATAGTTAGGGAAATACAATTATTATAAAAAAAAAAAAAACAAGAAAGAAGACTGAGAATAGCACTCTGGCTATGAACAGTTTTTTTTTGTTGTTGTTTGTTTGTTTTTCTTTTTCCTGCAGTATTATCTCCTGAGAAACACTATCCAATTTCCTCTCCAAAATACCACAGACTCAACTTGCCTGGCGCGGCCCAATCCAGAGGATTCTCTTGGTGTGGCCTAAAGTGTTCTCCAGTCTTCCTCCCCAAATAGGAAAAGGAACACAAATAAAATTAACCCATAATGCATTCTTCATACTGATTAACCAGCTACTCATAGATCTACTCTGTTAATGAATGAAAAATTAACTAATCCAACAATCCCCAAACTGCCTTCTGTATTGAATAGAGTGTGAGATACTTGGTACAATTTTTATCCATTTATTGTTTATGTATTTTTCAGTCTGGAGGTTGAACCAGGGCCTCATACATGCTAGGCAAGATCACCGAGCTACAAACCCAGCCTTTGGTGCAATTTTAAATATCTGTTATTGTTTTCTGGATTTTTCAAACAATACCTCCTGCGTCCCAGTCGTCACTGTTTGCCACAGCACTGTGGGTTTTTTGTTTTTGGTGTTTTTTTTTTTTTTTTTTTTTTTTTTTTTTTGCATCTCAAAGGGTCATTCCCACATATAAATCCAGGATTATCTAATCAGGCTACCATGTGCAGCCTCCCCCACCCAAGGCAGGGCTTGTTAGACACTGAGCATATACTCTTCAGGTGGGGATAGGGCAAATGTATACTCAGATCAAATAAACCAAAGTGGTGAGAAATGGGCTAGCCCAATGCAAAAGCAGTGAATTCCTTTCTCTAATCCCTGAGGATAACTTACTCCCTCCTCCTTCCCCCAGAGTGCATGCCTGGCTTCTTCCTGCACAAGGACATGTGCCATCAGTCCTGTCCCCAGCACTTCTACCAGGACTTGCACCAGTGTATCCCCTGCCATGAAGATTGTCTGGAGTGTAGTGGCCCCAAGGAGGATGATTGTGAGCTCTGTGCTGACATTTTTACGGTCCTCTACCATGGGCTGTGTTTGAATGAGTGTCCATCAGGAACTTACTATGAAGAAAAGACTAAGGATTGCAGAGGTAAAGATTTCCAGGATGCATGGCCCAGCACAGCATCCCAGGGATCCTAAAGAGATGGTTTCTGCCCAGACAAAACAGGCTCTGGAGTTTGCATAATCCCCATCCCAGAGTTTAGTCCCCCCCCCCTTAACCTTCCCATTCAAAAAAGCCTCTTTTGAATCTGTTCTCATTAAATTTTTAAAAATGAGTAATTCATAGGTTTTGATCATGTCAACTTCATTAGTTACAAATCACGAAAACCCTCACCCAAATGGTGGATATGAACTGCCAATCAAAAAGGATTCTCATGTGAAGATTTCCAATAGAGATGAGGAGCCTTCAAAAGTCACCCTAAATGGAAAATTTTCCTTGAAATTTTAAGCCATCATAGAAGTTCATAGCATGAGTAAACCATGTTGCAGAATTCTCTCCATGCCTTTTGCCCCTCTTCATGGTTTGCCTTCTGGCTGCTCCCCTCCTTCCATCCTTACCCAAACCCCCATCCCATCTCCCACTCAGCACTCCAGTTCCTACAAGTTCAAGAAAGGATCTGCTATTATTTGTATCTCCTTACATTTTAATGGAACGTGGGTAATTTGCCTCATTAATTGTCAGGGAACGGAAAAATAAAGTATCCAGTGCTAGAGAAATTCTCGAGGGAGAGAAGTGTTTCCCAAAGTCCCAGGATGACTGCCCACACCTTTCGTGAGGCACTGGGACAGAATAAGCAAGAGCTCTTGTTAGGAGCCACCATTCAGCTCCTGAGCCTATCCTTTCCCAGTCGAGTGACTCAGCATCTCCAGCTACAGTTTCCTGGTACAGATGAAAGGAGGTGATAATAATAACAGTGATAATAACACAGATCTATTCACCTAGGAAGTGCTTGTCAGAGATTGCTTTGTGCTGGCGCTCTTCTGGGCCTGGAAAACAATACAGATAGGATCCCTGTCCTCAGGGAGCTCACATTCTATTGGGAAGACAGACACCGAAGAAGATAATTCAAGCAAAAGAAATAATAATGATAAGATAGGAAAGGGGGATAGGAAGATGGGCAAGGTGGAATTGAAACTTGAAAGAAACTGACCTGGGAAATATCACTGAAAGACAGAGGGAACATATATGTCATATGCATATGAATACATATGCATATGTCTGAGAAAAGAAAATTCTAGGCAGAGGGAATGACAGCTCCTAAAACCTGGAAGTGAGAGTTAATTGTTCTCATTTTGTTTGGCTCACTGAGTGCCCGTTATATGACAGGCCCTCTCATGGGCACTCAGTAAATTAATGAAAGGATATGACAGAGACCTTTTTTTGTCAGTGGGTAATTATAATTTTATCCCAACAATAGCCATCTAAGTAGTAAACTAAATGTACTGTGAGAGGTGAGCAGTAGAGGGTATGATGGTTGGAAAGGCCACATGCCACTGTGTGACCACACTGCTCAGGAATTGCTTGCCATTATTTGGCTGTAATTGGGGTAATCGTGTAGACCTTACTGATATTTCTGCATTGGCCATTGCAGGAAGGAGCTCTCTGGATATTTCAGAGAAAGCCTTTATTTTTTTCCTCTCATTTTGCAACAAGAATGCTCCACCCTAGAGCCTAAGGTCTATGGCCAATTCATGACCCTATACTTTAGGCACAAAACCCCAGAAGTCTCTAGAAGAAAGGAATTTATTCCCTAGAGGAGTACGCTGGCTTTCTCTCAGTATCTGCTTCCCCACATGCCCACAGATTGCCACGAGTCCTGCCACACCTGCTCGTCTTATAGCTTCTGCACAAGCTGCCAGGAAGGCCTGAGGTTGAACAGCCATGGGGCCTGTGTGGCTCACAAGGAATGTGCCCCCATCGAGTACTGGGATGAGACAGCGCACAGGTGCAAGCCCTGTCACCATAAATGCTTCCACTGCACAGGACCCGCAGAGGACCAGTGTCGCACCTGCAGGGGGGACAACCTTCTTCTCAGTGAGTGACTTCCCTCCACTCCAAGAGGCCTTTTTCTCTCCCTCTGGGAAACTACCTGGCACCATGCTGGGTGCCCAGTGGACATTGGCTTCTTTCTAATTTTTTTTTTAACTTTTGTTTGGGAAATTTTCAAACCTACAGAAAAGATACAAGACTGAGAATAGTACAAAGAACATCATACATACGTCTTTTACCCAGTTCACCCACTGCAAATCTTTTCCCCCTTTGCTTTATTATTTTCTCTCCTCCGTGTGTGTGTGTGTGTGTGTGTGTGTGTGTGTGTAGGGATATATTATCCATACACACTTTTTCTGAACCATTTGGAGGGTAAGTTACCTACATTGTGGCCCCTATCCTACAAGGACAGTTTTTCATATTTCCTAAGCTTATAGATAACTTTCTTATCTAATCACAGGACAGTTGCCAACTCTAATAAATTTACATTTATACAGTACTTTACTATTTCTATTAAAATTTTTCCAACACCCCTTTATAACAGAACTTGTTCCAGAATCAGGCATTGCATTTCGCTTCCAAGTCGCCTTATCTTCCTTTACTCTGGAATGCTTCCACAGACTGTCTTTGTAGTTTATAATATTGATATTCCAGAAAAATACAGCTCCTATTCCTCCTCTTGAGTTGGTGTGCAGTTTCCCCATGATTAGACTGAGAGGATTCTTTCTCAATCAGAATAGGTGATGTTCTGCCATCTGAGAATCATATCCAGATACATATGATATCCACTTGCCCCTCATCGGTGATGTTAATTAACACTGACCATCTGTCTAGACGTTTATTTTCTCTACTGCATAACTACTATTGATTCCCTTGTAATTAATAAGCAGTCTGTGGAGAGAATGCATTAAGAACATGTAGGCATTCAACTCCTCATCAAAATTTCCCCCTTGATTTATCATCCATTAATAAATCCTGAACAATGTGTGGTGCAATCCCAGGTGGGCTGCCTCCAGATCAGCTCTGAAGGTGATGGCTGGTATGAGGCTGTGTTCTCAGGTTTCCTGGATGCCATGATTAGACTAAATACAAGCCCGGAGGAGCTACACTTAAAGAAGGAGTTGGAATGGCGAGAAGAAAGAGACAAATATGGAGAAGACTAGAAAATGTTGGACTTGTCTTCCCAGTCAGTAGAGTAGACCTGAGAAGAGAGGTACTCGAAGTTCACAGAGATAGGAAGCTTTTCCACTTCTTGCTAAGATGTCACCTTCCAGGGCAGTGTTCTCCTACTAAGACACAGGCACATCTATGCTCAGTACCAATCCCGACCACCTGACCATAGAAGACACTGAAGTCACCAGTCTTTCCAACCCATTCATCTTAGTTCCCGTTACACAAAGCGCAGTAAATTTCTTCCCCAGCCATTGCTTCTTCATGAAAATATCTCATCCAACCAGATCTCCCATATAATCAACCATTTTGACTTTCTTTTCTAAGTACCTCTAATCTGCAGTGCCACTGATGAGTCTGGCAGATGCCTTCACAGACGGTGGTCTTTCCTTTAACTGGGGGTACAGATCAAGCAAGAACTGAGCCTTCAGTACTGGTGCATAACAAAAGAGATGTCCCCAACAGCTGAGGACAGGAGTTGGCCAGGCCTGACCTTCTCACACTTGCCCATCCCACCCCACTCCACACACCACCAGGATCAGGCTATTGTAAACTACGTGGTTATTTGGAGGATGGGGCAGATTGCCTGATGCTGCCCCTGAAGATGGCAATCCTAATCCCCAGATCCTGTAAATAGATTGCCTTCCAAGGTAGAAGGAACTTTGTAGCTGAGATTTAATGAAGGCTCTTGGCATGGGGAAATTCTCCTGTGTTCCCCAGATAGGCCCAGTATAATCACAAAGGCTAGTAGAGAAATGCGGGAGGATCAGAGTTCCTAGTATAAGGCAATTGATGACAGAAGCAGAGGATTAGGAGGAAAGATGCCGCCTTCAAAGATGGAGGAGAAGCCCAGGAGCCCAGGACTACAGGAACTCTCTAGAAAGTGGACAAGCCAAGAAGCTCTTTCTACTCTAGAACCTCTAAAAGGAACTCAGCCCTGAGGATGCAGTTCAGATTACTGGCTCCATAAGAGTAAGATAATACATTTGTGTTGTTTTCAGACATCAAATAGGTGGTAATTTATTACTGCAGCAATAGGATATAGTACAAGTATCTTCTTTAGGGGATTTGGGCTTCCCCTTGTTGACAGTATATACCAGCTGGACAATGAACCATTGTCACATCTATAGTCATTAAAACTGGGGTTTCGGTTCTACCAACCCAGACCACTCTGACCTCTGATTTCTCTGAACCCCTGTAGCCTTTTGGTCAATTCTGTTTCTTGGACATTCATCTTCACTCCAAAGTATCTCCAGCACAGCCTACAGGGTCACTGTCTTTTTCCCCTTGCACTTCCTCTCCCTCTTTCCAGGCAAGAGGAGGTGTGGGAGCCACAATCGGGCTTGATTCCAAACACTCTTCTCCTCCCTTGACAGACACCACCTGTGTGCAAGACTGCCCAGAGGGCTACTACGCCAGGGACAGCCACCTGTGCGCTCCCTGCCACATCTCTTGTAGGACCTGTGATGGGAGTCACAGCACACAGTGCCGCTCCTGCCGACCGGGTTGGTTCCAGTTGGAAAATGAGTGCCTGCTCCAATGCAGAGAAGGGTAAGATGCTCAGCACCTGTGTTCATCTGCTTTTTGTTGCTGTAACCAAAATACCTGACAAAGGAAACTTAGAAGAGGAAAACTGTATTTTGGGTCAAGGTTTTGGTAGGTCAGTCCATTGTTCTGGGCCCAAGGTGAGGCAAAGCATCATGGCAGAAAGGTGTGGAGGAAGAAGGCTGCTCAATTCATGGCAGCCAGGAAGCAAAGACAGAGAGAAGAGAAGGGGCTGCAAGAAGATGAACCCTTGGTCATGCTCCCAGTGACCCATCTCCTCTAGCCACACCTCACTTCACCTCACCTGCCTATAGTTTCTACCCAGTCCATTCAAATAGGTACAGCTCTCAGAACCCAATCACTTCACCTCCATACATTCCTGCACTAATACAGGAGTTTAGGGGAGCACCTCATATCCAAACCATAACAACCCATTTCTTCAGCTAACTCTTCAATCACTCCAGATACAAAACCATTTTGCACATGTGGAAACAAAGACTCTAAACACAAATGAAGTCAGATTAAATTCTCACTACTAGTAAGGAGCAAAGGTGAGCCCACTCACAAGGATGGAAGAGAAACAGGAGACTCAGAGTGACCCAGTGAGAGAATACAAAGGGTCTGATGGTCAAATCAGACTCATGTAAGCTACAGATCTTACCCAATGCCCAGCCTCACTGATAGCACTGCCAAGGCAGAGGCAACAACACCTCCCTTCCTTCAGAGAAGCCCAAGACTGCTAATGGATGTTCTTTTTCTTCAGTTTTAGGATTTGTTCTGATTCAAGTTTAATATGCAGGATCTAAGTTCTGCAAATGAATCATGGATTTTACAAAAGAAACAATTTCCGTTAACATTTACATTTATACCCCATTAATTCTGCAACCTGTCAAACCTCCCATAAATCCACGAATACAGGATTAGTTATCATACGCATCCTAGATACACCTGATGTATCCTTCTGGAAGCATTTCAGAGATAAAGAGTGTGTTTATCAGAAGGCCTGATAACAAGCATAATTGGAAGAGTGTAGCTGGATCACACACACACACACACACACACACACACACACACACACACACGGGCATCCCACTAAAGAGAAAGATTGATTATAGACATGTTGCTCACTGCTTCCCAATCAAGAACCTAGGACATTGAGAATTTCCGGACCCCAATCGAAGGGCTCTATCCTTGGACCTTCCCTAAAGGTTTCACCCAAATTGGCACATCTGTTCTTTTCAGTCATAGCGATCTCTGCTTACTTCGTCTGTTATAGTGCTATATACCACCTTACATTTCTATGTATCTTCTTCCTTCACTCACTCATTTATTAAATACATATTCAATTAGAGCACATTATTTGTTTGAATAATGTGAGTTAAGACAAATTTTGTTCTTTAAGACCTTATTCTTATTCCTGTATGTCTTTCTAAGAAAATTATAAGCTCCTGAGGGGGTCCAGTGGAACCCCTACTGTTATACTACTACAACATTCCATGCAGAATTATAAACATTAGAAGCTCTTGAAAAACACCAGCTGTGTGGGTCAGTGAAGAAGGGACCTTACCAGACAAGAGTGGGGGGGGGGGTACCTACCTGCTTCGCCCTTCCACTTTACCCTAAGAAGGGTGTACAAAGATCTGGATCCCATGTCAAGAACCTCCATCTTTCTCACATGCAGTTTTTTATTACTCTTAAGTACATACACACTAAAAGAGGAGTGTGATCCTGTGATCTAAAGAGAATGCAGACCATGGGATTAAGAAAATGGTTCCACCATGTGTGAAGTTACCCAAGGGAAAGGGGGAGAGGCGTAGGTTTCTGTGGACCTCTTTAATGTGGAAGAATTGGAGAAAAAATATATTTTTTTAAACACAGTATCTGTATTTACTTTTATGTAGTGCTGAAGCTCGAACCCAGTGCCTCACACATGCAAGGCAAGTGCTTCTTTCTCCCAGCCCAAGGAGAAAAATTTTTTAAGAACAGAAATTATTTTTTACTCAGGCACAACCCCCATGATAAGCTCATATCTTAGGAAGCATAACTTGCAATAAATATACTCCAAAGGCAAAGGTATATGAAGGAGCATTAGGTTCCTTCATGAATCAACATTGGTAGACTATCTTCCTACCAGAAAGACAAGCCTGAGTGCTTACTGTTTGGGGGCAGCTATGGTGGGAATTAGGGAAACACAACAGTTCCTTCATTGGGAGACTGTGACTGTGACCGGCAGCAACTGCCCCACAGTCTGAGCAATGAGTGTGTCTCCAAGCAAGAAAGAGTTCAACCCTAAATCCATGATCAGGAGAACCAGAATGCATCTCACAGCCGACTTCCCCTGCAGGAGAAGCTTCAAACACTAATTGGTGACAGGAAAGGTTTCCCCTGACGTGTACATTCAGCACAGCCTACAACCATGATGAGTGTTAACTGGTAGTTTAGATTGAAAAGGAAAAAAGAGAAACGAGGCCACAAAAATAAAAACTGATCTTTTCAGGAGACATACTTGGTTTCAAACCCTTTCCACACCACATTTTATCAAATGAACTACAATAAGGCTTCCACATGAGCCCCCTGGCCCTACATCAGTGACAGAACCAGTAGTTTATTTCACTCAGGTCTTAGCTACCACATTTCAGGAACTTCAGAAAGCTTGGCAGGATTGTCCTTAACGTTTCCTATTGGAGAAAGTCTTTCTTTGGTCTTTTAATTTTTTTGACCTGTTCCTTTTCCTATGAGAGAGATTCTACCCAGGAATTCATATGTGCAAGCTCAGAGTAGGAAATTTCCCCCCAATGCTCTGATCTTTATTTCTCCTGGACTAGGGCTCAAATTTCTCTTTCTGACTCTGCTGGTAGTTGCACAGCTATTGGTGTAGGAATAGTGGTTCTGCAGTCAGCAGGACAGGCTCTTAGATTTAGCCACTTTCTCTCTACCTCCTGCCAACAGTCTTCTGTCCACTTTCTCTTGATATGCTTCTCTTCCTGTTTTCCACCCACATATTCAGCATAGGTCTGGATCTGAGAGCTTTCTGCATGTCTGCTGGTATTGACAGGGTTTCAAGTGATTCCATCCATGGTCTGTGGACTCTGTTTCCCTGGACCTGCAATGAGGCAGAACATTAAGGTAGAAGGGCATAGGATGGAAAGTTCCTTAGTTCATGGTAGCCAGGAAGCAGAGAAAAAAACTGGAATATTGATGAAGTAGCATTCCTTTTGTAAAATCAGTGTTCTGCATCATGATATGAGCCTTGTGCGTTAAATCTCTTTGTTTTGGAAAGGCAGGTATATGATTCTCTGTGACTCAATACAATAATGATTCTGATGTTTAGCCTTACAGAGGGTTCTCTAAGTGTCATGTTTCTGTCTGTGTTTATGCATAAGATTGTCCCCAAGGCTCTGAGGATCAAGAGATTTCACAATCCCCTCATCTTAAACCACTGTTAAGATGAGTATTTAAGATAAGTCTTCATCTTAAGCAGTGATGTTGGAGTCTTCTTTCAATATGAGCCAGCACACTCCCCATTGCCTTTCTTTTTAGCATAACTCTTTGATAAATTTTAAAACCTATTTAGAATTGATCAGTCTTCCCTCACCATGGTTCCTCTTGATGCTTCTCATCTCTATAATAGATGAGAAGAGAGTTTACTAAGCATTTCCACTCACAATGTATCTTTACATTATGATTTTATTTTACAATGGTCTCATGAGGTTGGTATTAGTCTATTCAGTTTTGTTTTTGTTGTTGTTTTGTTTTATTTTTGCAGAGTTAGGGATCAAACCTAGGGCATCATGCATGCTAGGCAAATGTACTACCAATGAACTACATCCCTAGCCTTTCCTTAATTTCTCCATTTTACAGATTAGGAAACCAAGGCTCAAGAAGTTAAATGACTTGCCCATACTACAGTGATACATGCATAGCAATGTTAGTAGTGGTGCAATTCACAATAGCCAAATTATGGAACCAGCCTAGATGTCCATCAGTGGATTAATGGAAAAAGAAAATATGCTAAATATACACAATTGTATTTTATTACCATAAAGAAGAACAAAATATTATCATTTGTAGGAAAATGGATGAAACTGGAGAAAATCAGGCTAAGAGTAAAAAGCCAGACTCTAAAACTCAAGGATCACATGCATTCTCCCATATGTGGAAGCTAGAGAGAAAAAGGAAAGAAAAGAAACCTTGTGAAAATTGAAGAGAGACCACTAGTGGAAAGGGGGTTGAGGCAGGAGAAAGGGAGGAAAAGAGGAGATGCAGATACAGAGAATGAAGCAAAATAAACTATGCCATGTTCATGTAAGAATATATCAAAATGGATCCCATTATTATTATATCATTATAATGTACCAATAAAAATAAGTTTCAAATTTTAATCTTCAGCCTGGAAAGGTGGCACATACCTGTAATCCCAGTGACTCAAAAGGCTGAGGCAGGAGGACCAAGGGTTTGAGGCCAGCCTCAGCAACTTAGCAAAGCCCTAAGCAGTTTAATGAAACTAAAAAATAAAAAGACTGGGGATGTAGCTCAGAGGTTAAGGGCCCCTGGATTCAATCCCCAGTACCAAATAATAATAATAATAATAATCATCATCATCATCATCATCATCATCATCATCATAATCTCATTTGGAAGCTAGAGAGGAAAAAGAAAAGAAAAGGAGGAGCAGGGATCTCATGAAAAATCAAAGAGAGATCAGTAGAGTAGAAGAAAGGGACCAGGGAGAGGAAAAGGGGAAATAATGGGGAATAAATGATATTATCCAAATTATATTGTTATACTGTGTGCAGTGGTACAAATATATAACAACAAATCATACCATGATGTGCAATTTAATGCACCAATAAAAATAAAGGAAAAAATTAGTCTCCAAAAATCTTTTCAAAGGAGGTTACATCTATTTGGTAAAGGTTAATTTCACTACATGTCACTTTCTATTTCAAGATGCTTTTTAAGTTAAGAAGAACCACTCAGAGGTCCATGTAAAAATGTCTTCCATTCCCCAATCCCATTCAACACAGCTTGAAGCTTGAATCTGGAGCAGTGAATAGAAGAAAAAGACAGAGGTAGCTAACAATTACCGGTGACTGCTGTGTCTTTCCCTAGGTGTTATCCAATATAATCTTCACAACTAGCAAGGGACGGATTGTAATGCCCACTTTACAGATAAGAAAACTGAGAATCATTAAATTTGCTAGTATCATAGAAATGAATTTAATGAGTAAAGAGGCTAAAGTTACCCAGCTTGTAAATGAATCCTGTATGACTCATTGTGTTTTTTCACCACACCCAATTTAGGAGCAAAGATTAGTACAATCAGCCCTTCACATCTGCAGGTTCCACATGGGATCAAAGTTGGAAAATACTTTTTAAAAGAATTGCATCTGTACCAATAGTGTACAGACCTTTTTTCTTGTCATTATTCCCCAAACTATGTAGCATGACAACTATTTATTTAACATTCACACTGCATTACGTACTGTAAGTAATTTAGAGATGATTTAAAGTATAAAGGAGGATATTTGTAGGTTATATCCAAATGCTTTCCTGTTTTATAGAAAGGACTTGAGCCTTCAATGGGTTTTAGTATCTCTGTAGTGGGTCCTGGAACTAACCCCCTGCAGATACCCAGGGACGGCTGTATTCCATCTTCTCTCCCCTTGCTTTCAGATATTATGCAGAAATCTCCACTGGCCAGTGTAAGAGGTGCCACAAGAGCTGCAAAGCATGCCGGGGTCCACAGCCCACAGACTGCCTGTCTTGCGATACCTACTTTTTTCTGCTCGCCTCCAAGGGAGAGTGTTATCGCACCTGCCCAGAGCATTACTATGCAGAAGAAAACACCTGGACCTGTGAGAGATGTCATCCAACTTGCAAAAAATGCAAAGGTGAGAGTGGATCTGTGTTTTTGCACATGCAAGAGGGAAAGTGGAAAGGTTCCCTTTCTGTTTTGTCCCTGTCTCCCTCCTCCCCACCTTTGGCAGTTCCTCTGTTTCCCAGCCTGCTGCCAAGCATCAGCACTCTCTGTTCAGTCAGCCTCTGCATCTCCCGCCTTGCTGCCCCTTCAGATTCCTCATTCTTTCTTTTTTTTTTTTTTTAGTTTTTCGGGGTACACACCATCTTTGTTTGTATGTGGTGCTGAGGATCGAACCCGGGCCGCACGCATGCCAGGCGAGCGAGCTACCGCTTGAGCCACATCCCCAGCCCAGATTCCTCATTCTTTAAGGCCCAGATACAGGCATGGTCTCCTCTAGGAGTGTTGTTCACCTCGTCCATCTTCCTTCTCCACCTGTTGCATTTGCCTAGGGAAGTTCATTATTTTCTTCACTCCCAGAACTCCCTAAGACATCTGCCTCAAACTCTCCCATTCCTATTTTCCAGATACCTACTTGTTTGTTGCACAGATTCTTAAAATCGGTGCCAGTTCTCCCATTGCCCAGGGTAACACCTTGAAGTTATCCTTGACTCTTCTTTTTCCCTTGCTTCCTGCCTACCTTTAATAGTTCCACCCCAAGAGCTATTGGTCCCATCTCCAAATATTCCTCTTAATATTATTCTCCTTCTCCATGCTCATTATCCTCATTTTCCATTTTTAACATTTGTTATCAGACCTTTGAAGTAGCCAACAAGTCATCCTGAACACTAGTGCCTGGGTGCTCATTCTGAAATTCACATTAGCTCATTTACTCCATATCCTGCCATAACAAGATGATCATGGTGAATTATTCTCTTTTTATTTAAATATATATATTTTTTAATTGTAGATGGACACAATATCTTTATTTATTTATTTTTATGTTGTGCTGAGGATCGAACCCAGTGTCTCACATGTGCAAGGCAGGTGCTCTACCACTAAGCTACAGCCCCAGCCCACAGTGAATTAATTATTCTTAATATGTAAGAAATAAATGCTTCTGTAATGTTTTAATTGATAAAACTTTCTAGGTAACTATTAATGACTGGTAAGGTACATAACTGTTCTGCTTTAAAATTATCTTAGATAGATAGATAGATAGATAGATAGATAGATAGATCGATCTTTTTTTTTCTTTCCAGTAGTGGGGATGGAACCCAGGGTCTCAACATGCTAGGCACATGCTCTACCTCTGAGCTATATCCCAGCCCTTTTTAGTTTTTGGTTTTGGTTTGTTTGTTTGTTTATTTCTTCAGTAGTAGGGATTAAATAAACACTGAGCTACATCCCTAGTTCTTTTGAGATAAAGTCTCAATGAGTTACACAGCTGGCCTCAAACTTGGGATCCTCCTGCCTGAGCCTCCTGAGTCTCTGGGTTACAGGCGTGTGTTACCATGCCCAGCTTAACCCCAACTATTTTTGGTTTTTATTTTAAAACAAGGCTTCATGAAGTTGTCCAGGCTGACGTCAAACTTGTAATGCTCCTGCCTCAGCTTCCCAAGTCACTGAGATTACAAGGCATATGCCACTGCATCCAGCTACTATAAAAAAAATCTATAATCAGTTGCTTCATTTTTAAAAAATTCTTTCAATATTGATGGGTATTGCACTGAATTTTCTCTGGAGGAGACCCTTTTTGTGTCCCTAAGTCAACCTGTTTGTGAGCATGCATTTATATATAGCCCTTCAATGAGCATGCAATCAATGTTTTCCCCGTTTTTCCCATTGAGGCATCTTATTTGTATGTATGTTTTACTTTCCTAGAAAAAGAATCCCAGGATTTTCCCTCCTATGTGTTTTCGCCTTGCTTCTTCGTGGTCCATGATGCCAATTGAGGCTGTCAACACAGTGAAACCAAACTGGCAGGATGGGAGCAGATCATTCTGCCATTTTTCTAGGACTTTGGACTGCACATCAAATCTATAACTGACCCCTCCACACTTGTTTAACCTGCCTGTCAGGTTCACAACAACTTTCCTAGCTCTGTGGTCATTGATGATTTCAGATTCACCCATGTAACCAGACTTCATCATTATGGTTAGAAAATGGATGATGACTTTGAAGTACAGCCTAATAAGGATCTAGCACTTACCTCTCTTTTGGGCATTGTTGATGCTCTTGAGAGCATCAGCCAGGACATTCATGCACACCGTTATGGAGACATGGAAAGATGGCAGAAAGAGTAAATGTTCTTTATTTTTAAAGGTGCTTAAAATCTTTCTCCGTTCAGTCTCTTAAATTTCAGTCTTCACCAGACATGGTGGCACATGCCTATAATCCCAGCAAGATTGCAAGTTCAAGGCCAGACTTGCTTATCAAGACCCTAACTCAAAATAAAAAATAAAAAGGGCTGGGAATGTGGCTTAGTGTGTAAGTATCCCTGGGTTCAATCCCCAGAACCAAAACAACAACAAAAACAGTAAACTTTCGTTTTAACTCTTCTTCTGTGTATTCTAGACCCACCTGGGACTACACAGAGCCACTCAAGGGCCACCAGATATGCCATGCTCTTTCATGCCTCCTCGTTCCTCTTCCTAAAGAACAGCACTCTAGGGAATTCTCAGAAACTCAGCTTGGACAACAGCTGCTCTGTGGAGCTTCTCTTAGCCCTCCCAAAAGTCATCTTCCTCCTTCTTCCTAATTCTGGAGTTGAACAATTTATTGCAGCAATTTTTTTAGATTTTAATTAAACACATCCTTCTCTCCTACTAATAGTTTCTCTAGTGTGAGCAAGGATTATACAACATTCATTTTGTGTCCCCTGCTTAGTCCAGAGTGCAACACATAGTAAGTGCTCATAAAGCATTGAATAAACAAATACACATGTAGGAAGCAAATTAATCCTAATGTCTTTTTATAAATTGGAAAATGTTCAGCTATTCGATCTTCAGATATTGCTTCTCCATCCTTCCTTCCTACCTCCTTTTCTAGAACTCCTACTAAACATAATCTAGAGTTTCTTATTCTATCTTCTATGTCTCCTTCTTTATAATTTATCTCTGACTGCTTATGACTTCTACTAGAATAATTCTTCAGCCTCTGTTCTATTTCCCCTCTGTTCTATTTCTATTTGTTTCTGAGTGTGTTTAGTCTAAATTCCACACCATTTATTACCTTTAATTTAGGTGATTATTTTATTTTTAAGATATTAATTATTTCTTTTTATGCCTATTTTAATTTTATATTTTCCTGTTTGTTTCATAATTTAATATATGTGTGGATGTTATGTCATTTATTTTTTAGTATCTTAAATATTAATTTTGAAGCCTTTGATAGACTTTTCGATGAAATTAATACTATCTGAAGTGAATTCATATTCTAATTGCTGAGTGTGGTTTGTGTGTATGTGTGTGTGTGTGTGTGTGTGTGTGTATGCACTAAGAATGGAGTCCAGGACCTTGCACAGGCTAGGCAAGCACTCTACCACTGAGCTGCATTTCCAGCCCTTGTTATTTTCCTTAACGTAATCTTTGGAGTGCTTTTCTTATGAGAGATTTTTTTTTTTTTGATTCTTTATTCTGCAATTCAGGAGGCTGAGGATCACAAATTCAAGGCCAGCCTCAGCAAATTAGTGAGACTCTGTCTCAAAATAAAAAGGTCTGGGGATATAGCTCAGCACCCCTGGGTTTAATCCCCAGTACCAAGAAGAAAGAAAGAAACATTTTTTATGGAGATTGGGGAAAACATTAGTGATATCATAAGCATAATTTGAAAAACTTTACAATTTCTCAAATTGGGTTTCATATTTCCTGGATGATTTTAAGAATGATGGTTTTGAGCATTCCCAAGCTTAAAAGTTCATCAAACACAGTGTTCCTGATATAGTATTCCAGGGATTTCTGAGAGTGTTTGGGGTGAATTTTGAAGACATCTGAGTGTTTGTGTCTTTTCCTAGATTTTGCTTAAACCCTAGAACTTGCCTATTTAAAGTTTTCTGTCTGTGATGCTCATTTGTTCTGTTATCCTTTCTTTTCACATCTCACATGCCCTTGAATGGAGAATCTGGTGCTGTCCTCTTGTGCTGCAACATGTAGATTACAACATTTAGGGACAGGTTTTTCTATTAGGTTATAACTTGGGTAGAAAAGCAAAGGGTAAATTCCTTCTTAAATTATTAACTATCATACTAAGAAATGAGGATGCTTGAGAATAGCAGAAAAAGTTTGGCAACCTAAAGAAAAAAAAAAAGATATTTGTCAAATTCTATTTCATTCTCTTTGACCAATATTTTTAGAGGTTTTTTTTTTTTTTTTTTTTTTTTTGGTGCTGAGGATTGAATCCAGGGCCTGTGCATGCAAGGCAAGCACTCTACCAACTGAGCTATATCCCCAGCCCTGACCAATATTTTTAGGATGTTAAAAAGAAAAATCATAATAGCACCAAGGACGGGGAGTGGGGAGACACAGCAAGCTCAGGCCTAATGTATACCTTTGTGTGCAACTGGTGCCTCCTTAATTAGTTCATTTCTTGCCTGTGCACGCTTAACTTTTTTATTTATCCTCCTCATAAAATTGTTTGGAATAAAAATCCAGACTGGATAACCAAAGCCCCCTAACTTTCCCAAGCCGCCCCTCTCTGTGTAGAGCGGTGTGCACAGCCGGACCCAGGGGCTGGTCTGGATTTGTTGAAGGCATCCCAGGGGAGTCATTCTGAGGGAAAGCAGATGGTGAGCTGCTCTAAATTTTAAGGAAATGCCAAAATGCCTGTCTTTTCAGCCCCAAGGCTCCTTAGCAATAATAATAAATTTAGGGTCTTAAACATGAAAACAATAAAAAAAATTCTGAAAATTAACAAACTTCACATTTGTGAAAGATTCTTGGTCCCTAAGTGTACAGGTTTTGCAGTAAATCAGTGTTGGGTATGTAAATAGTCACTGATCTGTCACCCTAAGATGACAGGTACTTTAGGTATTACCTCAGGTCTGGGCCATAGCCAAATTAGTAGGAGTGAGGGAGGAGAGTGGCCCTCACATAGTTGCAGTTAGACCAAGTGTAAGTTCCAGTGTTCCATTACACAGTGGGGTGACTATATAGTCAACAATAATGTATATTTCAAAATAGCTAGAAAAGAGAATTTTGAATCTTCAAGTAAACAATAAATATTTGAGTTGAAGGATATACTATCCTGATTTGATCATTATACGATACAAGCACATATGGAAACATCACATTGTACCTATAAAGTGTATAATCATATGTTGATTAAAAATAAAGTAAAGCTGGGCACAGCATCACACACCAGTAATCCCAACCACTCAGGTAGCAAGACTGAAGGATCACAAGTTCAAGGCCAGCCTGAGCAACATTGCAAGACCCTCATTGTTATGGTTTAGATGTGTTGTTCCCCAAAAGCTCACATGTGAGACAATGCAAGAAGGTTTGGAGGAGAAATGATGGGGTTATAGCATTAATCTGATCAGTGAATTAATCCCTGATGGGATTAACTGAGTAGTAACTGGAGGCAGGTGTGGCTTGAGGAAGTAGTTCATGGGAGCGTGGCCATGGGTATATATTCTGTATCTGGAGAGTGGAGTCTCTCTCTGCTTTCTGATCACCATGTGAGCTGGTTCCCTCTGCCACACTGTTCCACCATGATGTCCTACCTCACCTTGAGCCCCAAGGAATGGAGCCATCCACGTACGGACTGAGACTTCTAAACCATGAGCCCCTAAATGAACCTTTCCTCCATTTAATTCCTTCTGATTGGGTCTTTCAGTGGCAGCAGCAAAAAAAAAAAAAAAAAAAAAAAAAAAAAAAAAAAAAAACTGACTAAAACACTCATCTCAAATGAAAAATAAAAAGAACTGGATATGTAGCTCAGTGGTAGAGCACCCCTGGGTTCAATCCCCAGTAAAAATAATTATGAATAATAAAAGACTCAGTGATGGTGCAAATACTTGGCATAAGTGAGGTCCTGGGAACAATCCTGAACAGCACTAAAAAGAAAAAGAAAAGAACTAATTGTAATGTAACTAATTTTAAAGTATAAATTTTGTGATCTAACCTTGTCCCTGCCTCCATCCCCCTTTTCATATCCTTAATTTAATTTACTATAAGTTAACAAACTACAATTGCATGTATGGTGGGGTACAAAGTGATATTCATACACACAGTGTGCAAGGATTAAATCAAGCTGATAAACTCATCATCCATCACCTCAAATAATTATCAGTTTTTGGACTAAATACATCCAAAATTACTCTCAGCAATTTTGAAATTTCCAATACACTGTTACTATCCATGCTGTATAATATATCTCAAAAAATGTATGTCTCCTGACTAAACTTTGTACTCTTGACCAACATCCTCTAATTCCTCCCACCCCTGCAGCCTCTGCTGGTAGCCACTCTCTGCTTCTATGAATTCCATTGTTAAAGACTCCACATGTAGGTGAGATCACATGTCTATCCTTAATTTCTTTTTTTTTTAATATTTTTTTAAAGAGAGAGTGAGAGAGGGAGAGAGAGAAAGAGAGAGAGAGAATTTTAATATTTATTTTTTAGTTATTGGCGGACACAACATCTTTGTTTGTATGTAGTGCTGAGAATCTAACCCGGGCCGCACACATGCCAGGCGAGCGCGCTACCGCTTGAGCCACATCCCCAGCCCCTATCCTTAATTTCTCTTCATTAAAAACATAGATTTTTTGGCTGGTCATGGTGGTGCACCCCTGTAATCCCAGCAACTCAGGAGGCTTAGACAGGAGTATCATGAGTTTAAAGTCAGCCTCAGTAACTTAGTGAGGCACTAAGCAACCTAGGAAGACCTTGTCTCTAAATAAAATATGTTTTAAAAAATGAACTGGAGATGTGACTCTGTGGTTAAGCACCCTGAGTTCAATCCCCTGTACCCACGCCCCCAAAATTAAATCTTGTATCTAAAAAGGTTAACAGTAAGATATTTAAGCTTTATTTTAGAAAAATGTAAGATGAGAAAATGAAGAGAGGATCAGATACCACAACTGTGTTCCAGACGATGCAAAAATTCTGTATAAAGCTAGAGCTAGAGCTGCAGCCCCCAACCTGAAGAGATACATCCTAAAGGTTCATTATCTAAGTTGTTGTTCAGAGCTCAGGATTCATTTTTGTATAGAAACAACAGTACAAATTACTGAACTCACAAATAAGACAGGAAAAGTCAACTCCTTTGTGAATGTAAAGGACAGAACTCTTGGTTTTATGTCAAGTTCAACTAACTACCCTTCAGAGCCTGGTCCTGATGGAAAGACATATTTCCCATTGCTCAAGTTCCAACTTGAAATGCCAGGTACCTTCTATGCCCACCTCTCTTACACTCATTCTTTGAAACTTTTAGCAGAAATGCCAGGGCCTTTCCTCATAACATGAACTAGAGTTCAGGTCTCCTGTCCCCCAAACTCTTTCCAGAAGCTGTCCCTTGATACTGCATAGAAGGAAATATTTGGACCCATCATTCTTGGGATGTATGCATTGGGAAAAGGAGGTGTTGCCTCCACAGGAAACAGTCCATAGGTTCACACCTCTCCTGTTTGATGGTTCATATGTTAAAGTGGATAGTGTGGTAGAAAGAGCACTGGACTGTGAGTCAACAAACCTGAGTTTGAATCTTGACTATTAAAATTACCTAAGTAACCTTGGATGGTTGACATTGCACGTCAACATTTGCATGTATGTGAAAATAATAAATAGGACTAGGGATGTAGCTCAGGGGTAGAGAGCTTGCCTAGCACACAAAGGGCCTTGAGTTCAATCCCCAGCACCAAAATAATAATCATCATCATTAATAAACAGGATAGGATTGGGGTGTGGCTAGCAAGCACAAGACCCTAGGTTTGTTCCCATCATTGAAGAAATGAATACTTACTTGCAAAGAATGTCAACTTTCCCCCCCTGTCCTGCTGAGGATTAGAATCCAGGGCTTTGAACATGCCAGGCGAGTGCTCTAGCACGGAACTACATCCCAGCCTCAGGGTGTTAAGATTTCTAAGGAGAGATTTTATAGCCCTCAAGAGAATTTCAAAGGAATCTATCACCACTACCAGTCCCAAAATTAAGAATCTTGACAACATGATCTACTGAATATTTTTGTCCCTCAAACTTCAAATGAGTGCTGTTGTATATTCATGACTTACTCAACACCAAGTACAAGGACCCTCCTCCAAATCAGCAGCTATCATCCTGCCCACTAGTTAAACAATAAACAGAAGGACAATTAATGATTTTATAAACTTTTTACATGATTTCTTATTCTCTGAAAATCTTTCTCTTGCTGCAATTAAAGATCTGTCATCCCCAATCTGCAGTTTCCAGCTGAGTCTGCCTAATTTGGACTACTTAGATAACACATAGGCCTTCACTTTGTCTTGTAGGCTTTTCCCCCATATCCTCAAGCAAGTCATCTTTCTGCTTCAAATTCTGGGGTTCTTGTTTGTTTTTGTTACTGGGGATTGAACCCAAGGCCACCTTACACTGAAGACACTTCCCTAGTCCTTTTTTAATTTTGAGACAGGGCCTTGCTGATTTGCTGAGGCTGGCCTTGAACTTGTGATCCTCCTGCCTCAGTTTCCTGAGTTGCTGGGATTACAGGTGTGCACCATTATACCTGTCTTCTGCTTCAATTTACTTGACATAGTCCTTGTTCTTTAGTGTTCCTGACCAGATGTGAGGCACATGCCTGTAATCCCAGAAACTCAGGAGACTGAGGCAGCAGGATTGCAAGTGTGAGTCCCTAAGCAACTTAATGAGACAGTTTCAATGGCTCAATGGATAAGGACCCCTTGGTTCAATCCCCAGTACCGGGGGGGGGGGGGGGGGGGGGGGGAATGGAAAAGAAAGTCTAGAGATGTAGCTCAGTGGTAGAGCGCTTGCTTGGCATGTGCCAGATTCTGCATATGATACCCAGCACACACACAAAAATAATAATAATAATAATAATAATAATAATAATAATAATAATAATAATAAAGGAAGGAAGAAGAAAGAAAGGGAAACTAAGGTTCAATCTAATAACTTGGAATTTTTTTTTTCTTTCAGGAAAAGGAGGATCGGATTGCTTGTCCTGTGTGTGGAACTACCACCTCATGGGTGGAATCTGCAACTCTGACTGTCTTGTGGGAAAATACAGAGTGGGAGAGGTACTGGAGAGCTGGGGCAGTGTGCTTTCTGCCCTATTTTTATATATATGTATAATTATAAAAATTATATAAATTTTAATATATATGTATAATTATATATATTATATATAAGCATATATAATTATATAAATTCTATATGTATAATTATATATATAATTATATATATTATATATAAGCATATATATATAATTATATAAATTATTATATATATATGCTTATGTATATAATTTATATAATTATACAGGGATTTAACCCAGGGGCACTTAACTGAGCCACATTCCCAGCCCTTTTTATGTTTTATTTTGAGACAGGTTCTCACTAAGTTGCTTGGGGCCTCGCTAAGTTGCTGAGGCTGGCTTTAAACTCACAATCCTCCTGCCTCAGCCTCCTAAATCACTCGGATTATAGGTGTGTACTAGGCTTCCTGCCCTATTTAGAGAGAATGTGAACTCAGTTTCTGCATATCATTCTGGGCAGTCAAACAGTTCTAAAATTCATACATTTACTATAATTTAGACCCAACATTGTGAAATCCTTCATGACATCATGAAATAATCGTGCTATTCACCTGTAGCCTTTATGTAAAGCACAGAAATCGAGAAGATCTAAGATAAATAATGAGATGTTAAGTAATGAGAAACTCAGAATGAACCCTACATCTGTTATTCATGACCACAGAAGTTTCAGTCTTTGTAAGACTATTAGGTCAGAAATACAAAAATCTTTTCTCTCTTACCCTCTGCTGTCTAACCATAAACATCTGAGTAAAAAAGGATCCATGCTGCTGTTAATCTTTCATTTACTCCACCTCTTCTGCACAATATATTCAGAAGGATCGAGATTTGCTTCCACAGAACACTTGGGTTTGCCAAGTATATTAATTTCTTGATTGTGCTTCCAAACTTTAGGAAACATGTAAATCTCTCCATAGTGAAATTAATAAAAACGAATCTATTTGAATATAGGTGCTCTCATCACAGTTTGGAGAAGCTTAAGTTCATGGAGGTTAAGTAATTTTCTAAAATATCACAAGAATAGTAAATAACAAAGCTGGAACTGAACCCAGAGGATTTGTGAGATAATAACAGCTGAGAAAACAGTGTAGCAGTATCTGAAATATTCCAAGATGTTCAAGAAAGCAAATTTTTGGGAGGGTGCTGAGAACTGAACCCAGGGCCTTGCACATGCTGGACAAGTGTTCTACCACTGAGCTATATCCCCAGCCCCTCCATTTATCTTTTTCTATTTCACTATACTTGCAAAGTTACACAGTAGAATAGGAAGGTATCTCTCCTGACCCACAATTCCAGCACAAGCAAAGAACAACTTGTCAGGAGGGAAGCCACTTTTTTCTCATCTCTGGACTCTCTTCCTGATTTAATTGCTTTAGCTACATAGTCACAACTAACATCATTCTGGGTCCCAGCCACAAGAATGCAGTAATCAAGGAAGCTACACAGGTAACTAACGTACAAGAGTGAAAGAAGGACACTGGGGGAATGAAAAAACACAGTTCCAGCTTGCTGGAAAGTGGATATTGATGCATTACCTACGTATTGGTGATATAATAGCAAATGCTGGGAATTGTGTCACACAGGAAAGCAAAAAAAAAGTGGGGGCACTCAACTTTGTCAGTGACATGAACATGTTAAAATGATGAATCCAGTTGACAGGTCTTCTAGATTTTAAAGAGAAATTAGGAACTGATTTATATATGAAATATTTTACTTTTGAAATGTGAGAAATGAATGCAGAATGTTTTAAATGGTTTAAGGCTACATAGTGTGGACCAGACAAAACTAGTACCTGACCTGAGCTGTCTTAAGATGAGCACAGGATGCTGGGTGTGGTGGCACACACCTGTAATCCCAGCAGCTGGGGAGGCTGAGGCAAAGTCAAAGCCAGCCTCAGCAACTCAGCAAGGCCCTAAACAACTCAGTGAGATCCTGTCTCTAAATATATAAAAAGGAGATGAGGATATTGCTCAATGGTTAAGTACCCCTGGGCTCAATCCCAGTACCAAAAAAAAAAAAAAAAAAAAAGAACAGAAGCTGTCACTTTATAACAAATTATTGTGGAAGCCTGTTCTCCTACTCTTGTTATGAGCAGGGGTCAGAGGTCAGGGCCCAGGAATGGCTTCATCCAGTTGTAGACAGTTTTGTCTGTCTTTTGCCCAGCACACACCATCTTTCTGCTGCCCCTACAGGCTTGCCTCCTTATAGAGACAAGATGGAATTCTTACTGGGAAATACCAGTACCTTGTTCATCCCTCTACTCTCACAAACAACCTCCTGATTATTCTTAATAGGGAGAGAAATTCAACTGTGAAAAATGCCACGAGAGCTGTATGGAATGCAAGGGGCCCGGCACCAAGAACTGCACCATGTGCCCCGCGTCCCTGCTGCTGCACATGGACGATGGACGCTGTCTCCACTGTTGTAACACCTCCAGCCCCTCCAACACCCAGGAGTGCTGTGACTGCCAGGAAAGCATGGGTAAGGGGACGGGGACAGCCTGCAGAGGGAGGGTCTGGCCTCAGAAAGCAATGACAGCCACAGAAGAGGAGGATGGAAAGTTCAGGAAAATCAATCAGGCTATCTTCCACTGAGTGCCTGCTGTATGCCTACTGTACTTGAAACCTCGTGCCCATCATCCCAGTACTCAAGTAGATATTATTTTTTTAATTTATTTTTTAGTTGTAGTTGGACACTATACTTTTAAATTTTATTTATTTATTTTTATGTGGTACTGAGGATCAAACCTAGGGCCTTGCACATGCTAGGTGAGCGTTCTAACTCTGAGCCACAACCCCAGCCCCACAAGTAGATACCATTGATCCCACTTTACAGGTAAGACCACTGAGCCCAAAGGGTTGGATTCGGATTATCTAGGTCTACATCAATATTAAGAGGCTCATTTAGAATTAGAAAATGGGTCTTTTGGACAGCAGAGCCCACGTTCTTTCCACTGCTATACTGCTTCCCAAGTTAGAGTTCAACTAGGTCTAGAATTTGACCTTTATACATTTACCCCATTCCATTTGTATTCATCCTTCTTGGGGGAAATAAAGGAAAGAAATTAGCAATCAGGGAGGTTAATACAGTATTATCTTGAATCTGTTGAAGAATCATTCAGTGGAAGTCAGACCAAATCTAAGCCTTGCATTAGAGACTTAAAGCATTTTAGAAACAAACTTTCATTAAAGGTTAAGAAGAAAGCAAACTGAGCCTATGGTGCATGCCTATAATCCCAGGGACTAAGGAGCCTCAGGCTGGAGGATCACAAGTTCAAACCCAGCCTCAGCAATTTAGCAAAGCCCTAAGAAAACTAGCAAGACCCTGCCTCAAAATTAAAAAAAATATATATATATATATATATATATATATATATATATATATATATATATGGATGAGTATATGGCTCAGTGGTTAAGTGCCCCTGCATTCAATTCCTGGTACAGAGAAAAAGAGAGGGGAGTGGGGGAAGAGCAGAAACAAAACTCCTTTCACCAACTTCCAGACTCCAACTGTCTTCTAGCCTCCAATGTTGTTATCCCCATCCATGTTGATATTTGATTCTCATTAGTCACAAACTTAGAAACATTCTGAATGGAATGATTCCTAAGAGGAAAACATATTCTGTGTTGTTTATTTCAGATGGGGTCTCACTATGTTGCTTAGACTGGCCTTTAATTTCTAGACTCAGGTGATCCTCCCACCTCAGCCTCCGATAGCTGAGACAATAGGCACACACCTCTGCAACTGATTTGTATATTCTTTTTTTTTTTTTTTTGATACTGAGTATTGAACCCAGGGGTGCTTTACCACTGATCCACATTCCCAACCCTTTTTATTTCTTTATTTTGAAACAGGTTTTTGCTAAATTGCTTAGGGCCTTCCTAAATGGTGGAGGCTGGCCTGGAACTATCGATACCCCTGCTTTAGCCTCCTGAGCCACTGGGATTGTAGGCATGCACTGCTATTCCTGGCCTGGCTCCTATATTCTTAATATATATTCCCTAGTCCAGAAATAGATAATTTGCCTGGGGTTCAGATATATTATTTCCTGAGCAAATATTTATGGAAGACTGTCCATGTGTAAGTAAAGAAAATCCCAGACCCACAACTACTACTAGACACTTTTAAATTTTTTTTTTTGAAATTTTAATTTTTATTTTGTGGTGCTGGAGTGGGGTGAGGTCAATTCCAGGGCCTCTTTCATGCCCAGCGAGCACTCTACCACTGAACTACCAGCCCCTGTTTTTCATTTTCATATCAGCTTTTTCAATTAGGTTCTAAGTATTATTTTTACCAAAATCAATTCTTTCCTTCTTCAGTTTTCCCAGCACTTTGGGCAGCTGTTTTCCACAGTTCCTCCTACACATCCACCTTCAGGGTCTGACTGCCTAATATCCATGCTGTGTCAGTTAAGAATAATAACCTGTACTACATGGAAGCCTTTAAATGAAACCAGAAGTGTGTGCCTGTCGCATGTAGTGTTTCTGAACATCTGTCCCAACAAAGAACTATTTAGTCTGGTTTCCTGGTTCCTCTGTGATTCTTGAAGAGTCACCTGGGGTAACTCTGCAAAGTCCCGATATTCTTAGAGTATAGCTTAGTGGCAAAATGCTTGTCTAGCAGGCAAATGTGAAGAAAGAGAAAGAGAGAAAGGGGAGAGACAAATACTCTCACTCACTTGCTCCTTTATGAACTGAGGCAGTCTGCCCCTTCAAAGAAACTGCATCTCAGAGGCTGACCGTGACTCTGCAGCCTAAGATGCAGAGTGAGTAAGATGTGATGGCACGCACCCCCCGACAACCTGTGAAGGTCTTTTGTTGATTCCCTTGCTTCCCGTGATATTTACCTCAAAGTGCTCTATACAGATTGCTTTTCTATCTCTCTGGTGCTTTGAGTATTTCCTCAGAGGGGAAAAAAAATCCATGTTCATGTTGGTAATGATAAATATAATAATGATAGTGCTGTTACTTTATGCTTTTTTGTGGGGGGAGTGGGTACTGGGGATTAAACTCAGGGGCACTCAACCACTGAGCCACATCCCCGGCTGGCTTTGAACTTGCAACCCATCTGCCTCAGCCTCCTGAGCTGCTGGGATTACAGGCATGTGCCCCTGTGCCAGGTGTGCTATTACTTTAGAGGAGGGAATTCTGCTTGATAGGCAAAATCCCCTGAGTTTGAGAATAAAACAGAAAACTTGTTTAGCACTAGTAAAAAAATATGTATACACACACACACACACACACACACACATATACACACACACACTAAATCAAAGATTTGTAAGTAATTTTTAATGTTGAATAGTCTTCCTATAAAATGAAGTCATATTTAAAAGTTAAACACACACACACACACACACACACACACACACATAGCAGCGATGAATCGGATCTAATTTGGAAATATCACCTTAATAAATATAAAGATATTTAGTAAGCATAAATTATCAGACCTGGTACCACTATTATACTCATTAAGCTAATGTGTAAAATGTTTCTAGAATCTCCTATAAAAGGATCCTGGGGGCAGATCCAAGTGGTCCAATCAATATTTATGGAGAATCTACTATGTACTACAACTTGTACACCCAATCTGGTCTGATAGTTTGGTTTTTTTTTTTTTTTCAGCTTTTTTATACTCTTTCACACTCCTATATGGTGAGCTAAAAAAAAGGAAATAAATTAAGCAAATTACTCAAGTCATACTGCCTGAACAAATGAGTGTAAAGTAAGAAGATGGAGGTTATTGCTAAGTTATGGTTTAATCCTTCCTTCTACGGCACTGTTTTGGTTACTTCATGTTCTCAGTCAAGGCATCAAAACAGAAGCCAATGGATAATAAGGGGCAAAATTCTTAACTTCAGAAATCCTAATTATGCTAGGAGAAATGCCCTGTCACTCAAGTTGGTAGGCAGGATTTAAATGGTACAGTACTTCTGTTCCTGCTAGGCAAGTGGCACAAAACTCCAAGAAGCCAAGCATCAATTGTCACACTATATTTCCTTCAGGTGTCTAGACTGTCCCATGGAGTTAAGGTTAATGAACTGGAATTCTGGTTGTTCCATAGTGTCTTGTCTCTGACAATATAACAATTCATTTCCTCTCCATGGCCTTAATTTTCTCAACTATCAAAAAATAAATTGGTCTAAGTAATTTCTAAGGCTCTACATGGTCATAGAAGTCAGTGACAGGATAAAATTTTATAAATTATCTTCTCCTGCCCTGGAAGAGTAGGATAGTTATTGTGGATCAGGCTTACAGGTAGCTGGGAGAGGACTCAGTCTTAGAAAAATAAATCAGAATGTCCTTTAGCAATACTAAAGGGTGGACCATGGTGAAATACTTTCTCAGGAGAGAAATAGAAGAATCAATTGATACATTCAACATTTGGAGACTGACCCATGACTGATGGAGATAAGGGAACTCCCTTTGGTCTCAAATTGACCCTGGTTCTAGAAGGATGGCGTGGTTTTACCAAGCATGGACTGGGACTCTCATAGGGAACATGCTAAGATTTTGTAGGGTGGTGTACCTCCTAAGAAAATTAGACCATGATTCTTACATTTTTAGATTTTTTTTTTTAACGACGTTCTTTACCTCAGAAACTAATTTCCCCAATTCTGTTTCTTTTCTGCCATCTTTTCTTTTTCTCCCCTGCCTTTGGGGTCATCTTCCAAAAGATGAGTGCATCCTTCGAAGAAGTGAGCCTGGGTCTGCCGCTGAGCGCTCCAAGACTGCTCTGTTGGTCACCTCCTGCGTCATGCTGCTGCTTCTGCTGGGGGCTGCCGTGTTCGTCTGGAGGAAGTCTCGGGGCCGAGTCCAGCCAGTACCAAAGGCCGGTTATGAAAAGCTGGCTGACTCTGCCAGGTCATACTCCTCCTCTAAGAGCAGCTATGGCGAGGGCACCAGCCTTGAAGAGGACCAGATGATCGAGTACAGGGACCAGGACTATGATGAGGATGACAATGATGACATCGTCTACATGAGCCAAGATGGCACGGTCTACCGAAAATTTAAGTATGGACTGCTGGAGGATGAGGAGGAAGATGAGCTGGAATACGACGACGAGAGCTATTCCTTCCAGTAGACCCAGCCCACCTCCACCCCTTCCTCTCACAGATATGCCTGTGAGCGTGACTGTTTGGGGTTTATTCACACACCAGGCTGAGGTGTGAGTGTGTTTGTCTTCTTAACCACGAATCCAACCAGAATATGTAAGGATGCTGAAATATTTTGTGCTTGTTTTGAGTGACTAAATTCAATTAACAGTTCCTGCTCAACCATCATTGAGGAGCAAGGATAAAATTTAAAGGCATTTTCCTCAAAATGAAATGTGAAGACACCAAAGCAGGAAGTAAAATTAACTCTTTGATGTGATTTTAAAAAATAGGGAGGGAGCAGAAGACCAGTAGGGATTCTGTTTCCAAGTTGCATTGTGGGGAGCTCTGCTACTTTTTAGAATTCTGATATTTCTTGAAATAACTTGCCAGGGGCGGGGTAGGGGGGAAGAGTTGGCTTAACAGGCATTTCTTTCCCCTTCTGGCTGTGTTTAGGCAGAGATTTGTTTTGTGAGAATCAAGGAAAAAAAGTGTTCTTATCTGTTGTTCCCAGAGTGTCCCCTGGTGAGCAGAAAAGAGTATCTCGGCTGAGGTGGCTCAGGACCCACTTAGAAATGAGGAAAAAAAAGAGGAGAAGCATCATAGCAGAGGAACCACGAGTTTGCTGGGCCCTGGTTCATCCAAGGGTATACAGAGCCATAATGATCCTGAGGGCAGAATGGCTCAGGCAGGAGGCAGATGATAGCAAGCTCAGTGTGAAAAAAAAATCACCAAGATTCTAAGAACCACACCCCCATGATTCTCCAAGAAGTTTTCTAGTAGGAAATCATGAAAGAAAAATGGCAATGTGAACCTAACATAAAATGAAAAAAAATCATCCATTCTAAGAAAAAGACTAGCTATCAAATCAGAGGAGCTTCCATCCACAAACCCATCAAAGAAATGCAGGCTCTCCATAGAGAAAGCTGGAATGGAGTCTAACAGGAGGGGATAATCCCAATGTGCTGCTCTGCTTGCAAGCTGTAATCCAGCTGTCAAACAGCCTCCCAACATGTTAGCACTGTTGTTCTGTTTCTAGACTCCCTAAGCTTCCCTTTTTCTCCTTCTCCTGTCAAGTGTGCTCTTAGATACAAATGAGGACAGTTTTTCTGCAGATAGTAATACAGAGAGAGGGGCTCTGGCTATTCCAAAGTATACCAGCAGAATCTTGTGGATTTCCTTGTCAAAGAAGTTACAGGCACTGTTAGGAGTGGGACAACAAAGAGTGAAAGTGACATTTTCAGATGATGGCAATAGTCAAAATATACTGCACACCTACTGTATACCAGGTATCAAGCTAAGTAATTCCTCAAAAGAAAGAAAGAAAGAAGGAAGGAAGGAAGGAAGGAAGGAAGGAAGGAAGGAAGGAAGGAAGGAAGGAGAAGAAATCACCACACTTACCCACTTGACATCACAAGTCTATCAGGTTGGAGTCGTCATTGCCCTGCCTTTTATAGGAAATCTGAGGCTTACAAAAGGCTAAGTCACAGGGCTGGGCATAGTGACACATGCCTATAATCCCAGGGAGGCTCAGGAAAGAAGATTAAGTTCAAGGCCACCCTGGGCAACTTAGTGATACCCTGTCTCAAAATAAAAATTATTTTTAAAAAAGGACTAGCTCAGTGGTAAAGCATCTGGGGTTCAATCCTCAGTACCAAAAAAGAGGCTAAATCACTAGTTCAAGGTCACAGAAAGCTCACCAAACTCCAAACAATAAGTGTGACCCTAAAGTGCATGTTTCTAATAAATATGCTCCACTAACATAAGATGGGAAAAATAAGCATGAATATAAATAAACATGTCTATTATTGTATTCTATGACATTGATATCCTTCTAGGAAGTGTGTGATTTTCATTCACTAAATTCATATATTTTTTAAACAATGTGACACGGACATGGGAAATCTTGGTAAAGAAGACTTCCATTTACTGAAGCCTTGTGTTTCTTCAGAGGAAAGTTCTTAGGGTTAGTAAGCTTTCTCTGGAAAGAGCCAGATTTTTGTTACTACTTCAGGCCTTGTGAACTAAAAGATCTCTACTATAACTATTCGGCTCTGCCATGGTAGTGTGAAAGCAGCCACTACCCTATGAATGGGAAGACTGTGTTCCAATAAAGCTTTATTCGTGGACACTGAAATTTGAATTTCAGATAAGTGTCATACATCATGAAATATTATTCTTCTTTTGATTTTTCTTAACCATTTAGAAATGTAAAAATTATTCTTAGCTCACAGAAGTACAAAAACAGGTGGTGGGTCAGATTTGGCTATGGTTTGTGACCTTGTCTTTAAAAACTTCTTCAGAGCCAGGTGCAGGTCCAGAACTGTGATTCCAATGAGGCTACACTTCCTTGGGAGGCTGAGGTAGGATATCGCAAGTTCAAAGCCAGCCTCAGCAACTCAGCAAGGCCTTAAGCAACTTAGCAAGACCCTGTCTCGAAATTAAAAGATAAAAAGGGCTTGGGGTGTAACTCAGTGGTAAAATGCCTCTGGGTACAATCCTCAATACTAAAATAAAAATAATTTCAGAAGTTCTCTGTATCATACATACATATGATATGCTTTCCAAAATTTTAATCATTTAAAATTAGCTCTTCAAAATCCATTTAAAGTCCTGATAGTTCTCTTTTCACTTCTTAAAAATGCTTGTAAGATAATCATCACATCCATGGGAGAATTTTCTTATCCATTGCAGTGTACAGAGTTAACCTACAGAAACAAGTAATTTTGCTTATACTGTGTTGTTCATCTTCCTTGATAATTTTAAAACTGTGATAGACTGAGTTGGACATTTTTTTTTTCAATAGCCTGGAAATTGTTTTCTAAGAAAAGTCTGTGTTTATGATATGCAGTTAAAGGTTGAACAAGGTTGTAATGACCTTGAACACTAAGAAAAATTGTGCTCTTCTTCTATGTGACCTGCAGTGAAAAGAACACATGTGCTTATCTACTGGCAAGTTTGACAAGTTTGTGCTTAGTCATGCCACATTATTCTCTCACTTCTTTTGAAAATTATGCTTACAACTGTCTTAATAGATAAATATGTGGTTGGAAAACAATGTCACCTTTAGTTTTGTTTGCAAATAACTTGGAAATACTAAGAGAATCCTCAAAAACTGGAAATATACTAAAAAACTGGATAAGAGCTTAAAAGGTTCTGATTCATGGAATGCAATTTTAAAAGTGTAAATAAATGAAATTAAGACCAGGTGATGCTATGAAGACTCTCTCTCTCTCTCTTTTTTTTTTTTTTTTTTGGTACTGGGGATTGACAGGGGCACTTAACCAGTGAACCATGTCCCAGTCTTTTTTTTTGTTTTTTAATTTTTATTTTGAGACAGGTTCTCCCTAAGTTTTGCAGGCCCTCATTAAATTGCTGAAGCTGGCCTCAAATTTGTGATCCTCCTGCCTTGGCCTCCCATGTGATGGGGATTTCAAGCATCTGGCACCCTGCCCAACTACACTTGTTTATTAAGAGACTGCTTATGCAAATGTTTTATTTGCTTAGTATTATGATTTACCAAGAAAGAGATGAAAAATAAAAGAGTTCTGATTTTTCTCCTTTTTATATACCTATATCCAATGATTAGACTAGTCTTATCAATCTGAATTTTCTCTCCTAAAAATCAGTCTAAATGTCTTTCAGCTCCGTTACTATTGCCTTAGTCAGGCCAACACCTTTTTCATGAGACCATTGGGACTTCCACCTGAATTATGGATGAACTTCAATCTCCTTATCTCCCAATATTTCCTCTTCCTGTACAAAGGCTGTTTCTAAGATCCATCAGATCATCCCCTTCAGGCTCCCTTATCACCTATTCTAATTATGATATGCAAAACTTCGCAGTAGTAGGGCACAATGGCACATGCCTATAATCCCAGCACTTGGGATACCAAAGCAGGAGGATTGCAAGTTCAAAGCTGGCCTCAGCAATTTATGGAGGACTAAGCAACTTAGCAAGACCATCTCTAAATAAAACAAAAAGGGAGCTGAGGATGCAGTTCGGTGGTTAAGCACCCTTAGGGGTTCAATAATCCCTGGTACAAAAAACGTCACAACTTTGCAACATATTGCCATTGTTTGATTATAAATTTATCACCTATAAAATCCTAGCCCCTCTTGACTTTCTAGCTTCCCTATGTATAGCTCAATGGTACTGACTTGCTTCTTGGTTCTTCACCATACTATCAAATTAGCCCATGTCTTGGGTACATATCATTCACCATTCTTGCAATCTTCTTTGTGTACCTTTACCAGCTGGAAAATTCCAACCAGTTGTGATGACACATGCCTATGATCCCAGCTGCTTAGAATGCTGAGACAGGAGAATCACAAGTTCAAGGCCAGGCTCAGAAACTTAGCAGGATCCTATCACAAAATTTTAAGACTGAGTTCAGTTTCCCTCTGGAGGTGGCCTGAGTTCTCCCTTGAATATGTATTGCTTGTTTTACCCCAAAGGCATCTTCTTTGAGCTTGCTCCCAATGAATATCTATCTACTTTCCTAAATGAACCTCTGTCTAGGGGTGAGAGGGGAATGTAGCTCAGTGGTAGAACACTTGCCTTACGTATGTGAGTCACTGGTTTCGATCTCCAGTACCACACACACACACACATATAAATGTCTACCATGTGCCAAACACGTCCTAGTTACTGGGTAAACAACAGTGAATGGGATATATCTGATCTTGGTCCTCAAGGAACTTTCAATCTAATTGTAAAGGAAAAGACAGATAGCAACTACTACCACATATAGGGATCTAATCCAGGGCCTTGAACATGGTAGGCAAGTACTCTACCACTAAGTCTTACTAAATGGGAGGCTGGCTTCAAACTTGTAATCATCCTGCCTCAGCTTCCTATGCAGCTGGGATTACAGGGCAGCACCATCACATCTGGCTGTAACTTGATTTGTGTGTGTGTATGTGTGGTGCTAGGGATTGAACCCAGGGCCTTATGCATGCAGTGACCCTGAGTTCAATCCCCTTACCACCCAACCCACCCCCCACAAAAAAACCCAAAGATATGATAACTTGGTGAGGCACTCTGATAATGAATAAACAAAATTGAAATATATTTGGGGCTTCCTTTTTCCAGCCATTGATATCTACCTTGCTTTGCCATCAGATGTAGGGGGAAAAAAGTCACAAACGTGAAAAAAAGAGGCTACAAGGCAGGTAATATGGCCCCTCTTTTAAAAGGAGGAAGGGAGGATCAAAGGATGATACTCAAAGTGTCTAAGTTAAAGTGGACCAAGTGGGCACACATGGTGGCCAACAGGCTACAGTCCAAGGCTGTAAGGATTAGATTGTTTTGCTCATCTCCAGAGCCCTCACACCAGCACACATGGTACATATAAAAATATTCATTGAGTGATTACAGAAACGAAATTGATTGCATATGTCTGCCTTCTGAGCTAAGAGTAGATTCTAGAACTAGGTCACCTAGCCACACTTAGCTGTAAGGAAGGCAGGAAAGCAAGCAGGTAATAAAGCACAAGATGACCTGGACAGCTTAGAACAGTCCTGATTCCTCTTTGGGAACTTGACCAACCACTCTCTATAAAATTGTTTTCATTATCATGGAAGAAGGTAAGGCAGAATAGCTGTTAGATCACCTGATAAAAGTTCCCACCACTCACCAGGCATGATGGTACAGGCCTGTAATCCCAGCTACCCTAGAGGCTGAGGCAGGAGGCTTGCAAGTTTGAGGCAAGTTTCAGCAATTTAGCAAGGCCCTAAGCAAGTTAGTGAGACCTTGGCTCAAAGTTTAAAATAAAGATTTGGGGACTTAACTCAGTGATAAAGCACCCATGGGTTCAATCACCAGTACCTTAAAAAAACATGCCTGCCATTCCAACAAAAAGGGTTCATAGAGAAGAACAAATCCCAGCCTGCAAGGGAAATGATATAAGGCTTATTAAATGAAGCAAACATATGTTTATAAAAGAGGGGATTATAGATAACACAAGATCAGGACAAAATTGAGGTCAGGAGAATTATCCTTCCTCTAAGTTATTTGCTCTCAGTGAGGCCTGTTTGGGTGGCTAGCAGTATAATTCAGGACCAGATACAAATTCTGCTATATAATTTATGCTAGGTTTAGTTATGATAAAATATTTAACCCAAATTGACTTAAAAATTGACTTAAATACAAAAAGAGGGTGGGGATATAACACATTGCACTTGCCTGCATTTGAGAGGTTCTGGGCTCAAGCCCCTGGGGAACAATAAATACATAAATGCAAAATGAATTTATTAGCTCAGTTAATTAAACAGCATAGGATTAGAGGTAGGATCCGGCACTGCTGGAGATGGGGTCAGACCATGCTGCCAGGTCCTGTTTATCTCGGTCTCCCTCTCTGCGTTTTGCGACATTGTCCATTCTCACTGGAGCTGTCTCCTCACATTAGCCAGATGTCTACCAGCTGTGCCTGACTTTTCTTTCTCTTGGGTCCTTACCCAAAAGGAAGAAGACTCCACTTCTGATGCAAGACTCAGGAAAGCTTTCGTGACATCTTAACGGCTCAGAAAAGGCAACTGCTAGTTTCCATGATGTAAATATTCCTATAATGACCAATTTCAAGCTTCAAAGATGATATCACTTCCCCTGGTATTAGGAAGAAATACAAAGACAAAAACAATTGCACTGCATTTCTGCCACACGAATGCCTTAGACACAAACAATTTTGAAAGCATAAATATTATTAAATGTAAAATGGTTAGGAAGCAATGAGTTTAAGGGGCATGATTCCCATGTTTTATATAAAATTTATTTAACTAAGGTTTTAATAAACTGAGTACACGGGGGCACACCTGCAATTGTAGAGAGGTGAGAGGCTGAGGTAGAAGGACTTCAAGTTTGAGGCCATCCTAGGCAATTTAGGGAGACCCTATCTTAAAATTTGAAATAAATAAATCAATGAAAAGGGCTGGGAATGTAGCTCAGTGGTAAAGTGCCCCTGGGTTCAATCCCCAGTACCAAAATATAACTTGATAAAATACATTTTTATAATTTGATTTCTTTTTCCTTTGGTACTGGGGATTAAATCCAGGGAAACTTTACCACTGAGCTATTTCTAGCACTTTTATTTTTAATTTTGAGAAAGGGTATTGCAAAGTTATAAGGGTCTTGCTAACTTGCTGAGGCTACACTTGAACTTGTGATCCTCCTGCTTCAGACTTCCAAGTCCCTGGGATTATAGGCATATGCCACCACACCTGCCTACCACCCACCCCCCACCCCCCATCCAAAAAAAAAAAAAAAAAAGAAGAAGAAGAAGAGAAAAGAGAAAAAGAAAAAATGTATTTTTCTTTTTTTTGCTTACTTCCACTAGCAACAAACAAAAATAAATGTTAAATAGCTTCTTAACAAAGACTTTTAATTACAACACACAATTCTGGGGTTCTCTTCAGTATTACTTGCAGTGACATGGACAATTTCATGTATTACAGTCATCCCTTGATATCCTTGGGGATTGCTTCCAGGACCCACTGTGGATACCAAAATCCTCAGATGCTCAGAAACTTGATATAAAATGGCACAGCATTTGAACATAACCTACCCATGTCCTCTCTTAGAATTTGAATCATCTCTAGATAATTTATAATACCTAATACAATGTAAGTGCTACATAAATAATTGCTATCTTGTATTGTTTAGGGAATAATGATAAAAAGAAATTCTGCACAAGTTCAGTACAGCCACATTTTTTTTCTGAATATTTTCAATCTGCAGTTGGTTGGTTCTGTGGAACCTGTGGATATCAAGGGCTGACTGCCCTTGCTAATACAATAAGCTAATGTATTCTTTTTCCATTGCTACACAAAAAAAAAACTGCCACTAAGTTAGCGGCTTAAAACAACATTTAATCTCACATTTTCTTGCTCAGGAGATCTAGTGGGTTTTGAGCTCTTTACCTAGAGCCTCAGGGAGCGGGGGAGGGCCGCAAGATCCCAGTGTCAGCCAGGCTGGGTTCTTAACCTGAAGCTCTGCAGAAGAACTGCTATCCAAGGTATTCAGGTGTTTGTACATTCGGAGGTTTTATTTTTGGTTTTTGGTACTGGTACCAGAGATAGAACCCAGGGGTGCTTAACCACTAAGCCACATCCTCAGTCCTTTTTTGTATTTTATTTAGAGACAGGGTCTCGCTGAGTTGCTTTACTCCTCACTACATTGCTAAGGCTGGCTTTGAACTTGAGATCCTCTTGCCTCAGACTCCCAAATCGTTGGGATTACAGACATGCACCTCTGCACCCAGCACTTTCAGGGGTTCAGGGCTTTAGACTGAGAGTTTTTTGTTTGACAGCTAGGGGTCTTTCAGACACTAGAGGCAGCTCTGGTCTTCTGAATAGACTTTCTTCTTCAAAGCTAGCAATTGTACATTGAATCTTTTTCATACTCTGAATCTTTCAGATGTTCCCTTCTAGCACCAGTTGAAAAAAAAAAAAAACTTTTTTTTCCTCCTGTATGTTGAGGGGATGGGTACTGAGAATTGTCCCCAGGGCCTTAGGCATGGTAGGCAAGTACTCTACACTGCTACATCCCCAAACTTTTTGCTTGTAAAGGTTCAAGTGAATAGGTGAGGCCCACACCAATAACCTCCCTCTAGCTACGACATGTCATCATGGTAAGACCTGGGGCTTATATTGGATAGGCAACTTTGGGGAGCTACTTTAGGGTTCTGCCTACCATAGCCAATAAAATTTTTGGAAATCAATGTAGTAAAATGTACCAAGAGTCTTTAAAATGTTTTTTTTTTTTATTTCACCCATTCCACATTGTAAAATATTATAGGCAGAATCAAAGCTTTCACAAAAAAAGTTAATTTTTGTTTATAATTTAAAGTACTTTACAACACTTTAAAAATAGGTTTAAAAAAACTATACAAACTATGCTATAACAGTTACATATAATAATCAACAAGATATAAAAGTTTATGTGCCCTACCATTTTGAGTGTATTTCTGAAATTAAAATTGAACACCTATGTGGATTATGCAAGCTCTGCTGTAGAAAGCAAAGATAAACCAGACATGTTGTTTGCTCCCTGGAGAACTTAGTACTGAGGTGGAAAAACAGATTAGTGTACAAATAACCACAATATGACAGAAAGTAAGCACTGCAATAATTCATGAGGGTGGGGAAGCAAACCACTGAAACACAAAGATAGGCAGGACTGTTAGAAAATAGCTACCAAGACACATTTTTAGAGGAAAAGTTGAGAGAAATGACTAAAACAATCTTCAGAGCTGAGTTATGGTAGAAGACAAGATCCTAGCTTGACTTTCCTATGAAATGATAGAGGAGGCTCAGAGGTACAGTCTTGTAATCCTGCAACTTAGTGAGACTTTCTCTCAAAATAAAAAATATTAAGGGCTGGGGATGTGGCTCAGTGGTTCAGTGTCCCTAGGTTCGATTTCTGGTACCAAAAAAGAAAAGAAAAAAGAAAGAAAGAAAAACATAGGCACTTTGAGTTAGAATTTAGAATTACAGGTCATCCTCAACTAAACATGATGAGGACTCTAGTCTATGGGCCAGCCTTGCAACCAGTAGAGACAAGGCAAAAGTATTAAGGAGTGTCTTTGATGGACTCTACTTTCTTTTCCCATATCATTTCCTCCTCATGCCCATGGGCATCAGTGATCCTGGAAAGTGGGAAAGATTCACCAGTGTCCATAGACACTGGCCCAATACCAGCTTAGTGAAGTATGCTTCAGTTTCAATGATGACATCTCATACTGTTTTTTCATAAACCATTCTAAGTATAAAGCTCTTCTCTTTTTAAAATTTTGGTGGAAAATACCATGATTAGGATATCATCCCCAAATTCTTTTTTTTTCCAACCAGTTCTGGGGATTGAACCCAGTGGCACTCTACCAGTGAGCTACATCCCCAGACCTTTTTATTTTTTATTTTTTGTACTGGGAATTGAACCCACGGTGCTTAACCTCTGAGTCACATCCCCAGGCCTTTTTAATATTTTTTATTTAGAGACAGGGTCTTGCTGAGTTGCTTAGGGCCTTGCTAAATTGCTGAGGCTGATCTTGAACTCACAATCCTCCTGCTTTAGCTTCCCCAGCTGCTGGGATTACAGGTGTGTGCTGTTGCACTCAGCTTTATTTTTGAATTTTGAGACACAACCTCACTAAATGACCCAGGCTAGCCTTGAACTTGTGATCCTCCTGCCTCAGCCTCCAAGTTGCTGGGATATATTCATATTTATAAAGATGGTTTGACATAATGGACATATCATGAGTTTGGGGGTTAAAGAGTCCTGTGATTCAATTGCAGCAAAAAAATATGGAATCTTGGGCAAGTTACAAAGTTACTCTGATTCTTCATTATGTGTAGAAAATGCACTCCAGACCTCTGCAGGTTGTTGAGAAACATCATGAGGAATGAATGAGTAAAATGTGCCACACACCTGGAACTCAGCCCTTTTATTTCTCCCCTCCCCTCCCCTCTCAGATATTGAATATCCTTGGTAGCAGGGTTAGCTGGTCTCCTCCCACGAGCCGATTTATTGGGACAGAATTTGTGAAGCAAGATTACATAAGAAAGAGAATAGTAGACTCCACCTTCTCTAAAAAATAATCTGGAAACAAGGACACACCCACTCACTCCTTTTAACAATACTGTCCTTTTCTCCTCTGAAAAGCAAATAGACTCTAATGTGTGGTTTTGAGTAACCAGATCATTAACTGGATTTCCTTACTTGATTTCTCAGCAGATAGAAACTGGAGACTACTTCTTCAGAAACCCAAACACTGATTTGTCCCCAAACAAGAAGAAATTAAATTCATACTTTGTTGAAATGATCAAAAGTTTTGGCAAAAGGGCTGTAAATTTAAAACGGTGGCCTCTCATGAAATCTGTTTATCTCCCAGTAATTTTCACTTTCTGTAAAAAACTCTTCCACCAGAAGAGTTTTTGGTTTTGTTTTATACTGGGGATTTTACCTAAGGGCATTTAACCACTGAGCCACATTCCTAGCCCTTTTTATTTTTATTTTGAAATAGGGTCTCACTAAGTTGTTTAAGGCCTCACCAAGTTGCTGAGGCTACCCTGGAACTTGCAATCCTCCTGCCTCAGCCTCCTCAGTCACTGGGACTACAGGCGTGTGCCACAGCACCCAGCAGCATGCTTGCCCTGTAAACCCCTCTTGTCTTCCTCAGTTATGTTAGCTCACATGTTAGGACTTTGGCTACACGGCCACGGGCTAATCAGGAATGTGCTGAGAACATTTTGGAAAAGGAGAACAGTGATCTAGGCTTTCTCTAAGGTCACTTCTACTTTGAATCCTTTTAAAAAAAATACTTAGGAGCCAGATGTAGTGGCCTGTTCCTGTACTCCCGGTGACTGAGGAGGTTGAGTCAGGAGAATCACAAGTTCAAGGCCAGCCTGGGCAACTTAATGAGACTCTGTCTCAAAAATTAAAAATAAAAAAAGGGCTGGGGGTGTAACTCACTGGAAAAGCACCCCTGAGATCAATCCCTAGTATCAAGAAGGAAGGAAAGAAGGGAGGGTGTAGGGAGGGAAGGGAAAGTCAATCCTTAAGATATGGGATTTGAATAGCACCCTGAGAAGAGGGTCAGAAAAGTGGGCCTTAGGACTTTTTATGAAGATTTCATTGTAAGCCTAGTGTAGCACACACCTGTTGAAAGGAAAGTGAGGGACTGGGAGGGGCGAACGAGCAATGAAAGACGGAGACCAGGCAGAGATACACACTGGAGTTTATTTGTCAGAGCTGATAAATAAAGGCACATCTCTCCACAGAAGGAAAGAGACAAAACAGACTTGGGGTTTGGGACTTTATGGGGCAGGCTCAGGGATTAGAGCCAGGTGGATCCTAATGCTGGTGGTTAAGGGTAGAGTTGGTATGAGGGAGTGGTGATATGCCCTTGGGTGGGAAAGAATGGGAGGGAGGTTGGGTTGGTATGAGGGGGTGGTAGGCCTTTCTCAGAAATGACCTTGGGCGAGAAAGTGAAAGTTTTTCTTAAAATGGCCATCCAGATGCTAAGCAAGGACCTTACACCTGTAATCCCAGCTACTAGGGGTGGGGGTGGAGGAGGGGTGTGCTAAAGTAGGAGAATCAGAAGTTCAAGACCAGCCTCAGCAACTTAGTGATGCCATATCTCAAAATAAAACATAAAAAGTTTTGGGGATGTTTGCTCAGTGGTAGAGCATTTTCCCAGTACCAAATAAAGAAAAGACTTCATTGCATAGGCAAGATTAAAGCATAGAAAACCTTTCAACCTCAGGGTTGCAAAGGCCCAGCATACTGTTTTCCAATTCTGAAGAAAGAACTTGAAAGACTCAATGGAGAAGTTTGGGACATTTATTACTTGTTTCTTAGAGGCAGCTGGAATACAATGGAGGGCTGTCCCAAGCCTACGAACTGGGGGAAGGTATAGGATAGGCTGCATGTCCGCAGTGCAGGTAAATTTCTTCTGATGTTTTATGAGTACATTCCTTTGCACCAAGTTTATGCAGTTCAGACCTTCTCCTAAGGACTGGAGATGAGGGAAGTGGCCAGCTCCCCCTCCCCATTTTCCTCCTTACCACATTCTTTTCAAGACCTTCTTATCTCACAGCAAGCCTTCCTAGGGTGTGATCCAGTTTTGATAGACTGGGTGGGGAATCCAGCAAAGCCTATCTGCCTCTACATCCTTGGCTTCTCTATGCAACACTCCCCTGTCTAGGGTACTGGCAGGACCCTTTGGAATGAGAAGAGGTTGTAACCTGCTATCAGACAAGGGTAAATTAGAGGATTTCTTTCTTTATTTATTTGGGGCACTGGGGATTGAACCCAGAGGCACTTTACCGCTGAGCCACATCCCCAGCCCTGTTTTGAGACAGGGTCTCACTAAGTTGCTTAGGGCCTCACTAAATTGCTGAGGATGTCCTTAAAATTGCAATATTTTTAGCCTCAGCCTGCCAAGTTGCTGGGGTGTGCACCACCACACACAACCAGAATTTCATTATGGCAAGCTCCAAGACAGAAAGGTGGGAGAAGATTAGAGTTCCTATGTATTGCCTTGAAGAAGAAAAGTTCTACTTCCTGTGGTCTGTGTTGGGGAGGGAGTTATGAGCCAGGAACTGTGACAAAAACCAAGTACTTATATATATCATAATATCACATCTACTACTGCATAAGAGAAAGTCAAAGACTACCTTAAGGCCATCTCCTAGACAAAAAGACAAGTGGGGAGGTTAGGGTAAGAATTCTAGTTTTTAAGACTGAATTAGGGAAAAAGGTACTTGTTTTTATGACCTTCCTTGGGGAAGGAGTATTCTGGTTTTTTGGAGGGGGAGAGACAGGAGAGCAGGAGAAGATCCCGAGGCTCCTGTGAGCCCTGCCACTGTCCTTTAGTTCAAAGTATTAAGTATGTCACACTAAGGACAATGCTGTAGCTCAGAATTTTCCTCCACTTGAGTCCAGTCAATCAGCACCTTGCAGGAAGCAGCAATTGCCTGGACTTTAGACTCAAGAGGAAGCTGGGCCTGGGTAAACAGGGCAGGCAGAGGCTGAAGATCAGAAGGTCAGACAACTAAGTGGAAGAAAATTTAAAAATTTTAAAAAAGAGAGAGACTGGGTGTTGCAGAGTTTTCAAAAGGTTGTATTTGGCCTGGGTTCTTGAGTGCAGGACTCAGGCCAGCAAGTTTATAAAGATGGCTTTAAGCAGTGTTTTCAGTATTGATCTGGTTCTTAGAACAAAGAGATACAGACATCAAATCAAATTGCTAATTGGAAAGTGACTAGATGAAGGGAGAATCCTTGACAAAGGCGTTTTCAACTAGATTTTTATACACATCCCTGGGCTGTGAGGGATCATGAGGATTTTTGTGACCAGTGCTCCCGGGTGCTCCAAGAACAACATCTCTCTATTCCTCAGCCTAGGATTGGAATGCTTATTCTTCATGATCCCTTTGGCTGAACTCCATATAATGTCCTTATTGCATCTGTAACTTCCTTTGCAACACAGCTGTATAACATCTGGATAGTTTCTCTGTCCTATGAAAAATAGGACATTGTTTTTCACTTTTAAAGAGCTTTTTAAGAGAACTATTTGCTTGTTAAATCAATTTCATCCCCTACTGGTGGGTTTCTGATGGCCTTAAATAGATTTTTTTGCCTCCTGATACTTGCTCATGAGGATTTAAGAGAGAATACAAGTAGAAGTCTGCTGTAAGCTGTGAATTGCCACACCAATGTAATTTTTTTGTTCACCTCTTGTCCACCCTAGGCAGGCATTCCACTTACACTGTGGATATTGATAGAAAATAATATTTCTAGGCCAACCATCTGGATTTGGTTTCTCAGGAAACTAATCAGGTCATTTTGGAATGGCTACATAACTTGGGGAACCCAGTGTTAAATTTAAGAATTTCAAGATGGCGGCAGCAGGGCACTGAACTAAGTTTGAGGCCCTTCTAAGCACGAGGCCTTGTGCAACTGGCCATGTGACACATTCATGGAGCAAAATCTATGTGTCAGTACATTCAGAGCAACATTTCTTGCAAAAGGCATCTGCTACAACCTCTACCTTCACTTCCTAATAGGTCAAAGATTCCAAAAGTGGTAATTTTGAGGAGTTCTTTAAGATCTACAAAACATGTGGATACAAAGAATATACTGAGAAAGATAGCTTGATATGGAAGACATAAAAATCTTAATGGAAACATTGTCCTCATATCCAGAGTCTCTTTATTTTATCTTAGCTCCATGTGACACTGAACAAGTTATTTGAGATCATATATGTGGCTGGCTGTGATTGGTTTGATTTATAAATTTGGAAATGTGCCCAACAATTGAAGTGTGATCATATCCCCAGCTCTTTTTATTGGGGGTTGGGGTCTCTAAATTGCTTAGGGCCTCAAACTTGTGATCCTCCAGCCTCCCAAGTTATTGGGATTGCAGGCATGGGCCACTGTGCCCACATGCAGGTAGTTAACTTTCTCTCTCTCTCTCTCTCTCTCTCTCTCTCTCTCTCTCTCTCCCCCTAACATTGGGCCTCACCCAAGTGCAGCTCTATAGAGCTCTTATATTTCTTCCAATGTAATGAGTGAGGAAGGCTTCACCATGACCCTAACCAGTCTTTCCTGGCTCCAGGTTTTCACTTTCTTTATGCTAAAAAAACAAAAACAAGAAACAAACCACCCTGTGTGTTGGTTAACCTCACATGTAACCTGCTTGGAAGTCTTTGTCATGCTTTAGGACAGGGAGTGGGAGGCAGGGCTGGAGTGCTCACCCGAACTGACCTCCCTCTGTGACATCAGAGCTGTCTACAGAGCTGGAATGCTGGGCTGGAAGAAGAACACGTGAATGATTAAAGGAAGACACACAGGCTCCCCACCTTTTTTTCCACTTTTCCTGTTTCTTTGTCAGCTGTTCTAAGCAACAAAGAGAGAAGAAATCCGAAAGGTTCCTTCTCAGTTTTCAAGCCATCTGTTTCCTTTCTCATTCTTTCCCTAGAAACTTTTTTTCAATAAACAATATGAAAGAAAAAACAGAGGATGTCTACAAGAGCAAATTCATCTTTCCTCAAATGTAGACTTTTAGAATCCTTTGGCATTTACAGAAGTCTCCTGTGTTGTTCTGTTTTCTACATCTCCAAGGTACTAGCAAAGACAAACAGGCCTGATATTCCCTTATTTACTTCATCCACTTGAGGTAAAGAGGGTACATGATTCCTTCCATAGAAATGCACTCAATTCGTACTTCCTAGAGACTTAAAATATGTGAAGCAACCATGGGGATGATGGATATATAGTAAAAATAAATCCGAATTTCTCTGGGAGACTTAAAGTTGGGGACATTATCTTATTACATTTGTTAGCCCAAGCACATAGCAGAGTGCCACACACAGTAGCTGCTCCTTAAATATGGTGTATTTACTCACAGAAATCATTGTCTTGTGCTAAACCAAACTGGCATCTCTGCAAATATTCTAGGGAAGAAAATTTTCTGTGCCTTTAAACTTTAGGAGGCTCAGGCAAGAGGATCACAAGTTTGAGGCTCTAAGCAAACTTAGCAAGACCCTATCTCAAAATAAAACATAAAAAGGGCTGGGAATGTGGTTCAATAGCTAAGTGCTCCTAGGTTCAATCCCTGGACTAATCAATCAATCAATAAACAAATAAATAACACTCAATGTTTTCTTTGGTCATGGGAAGAAATAACCACAACTTCAAAAACAATAATTAGCACTTGTTGCATACAGACAGTCTTTCAGGTACCATTAGATGCATTTAGCATGGATCAACTCATTTAATCCTTTAATCATCCTAACAAACCAGTGAGGTAGGCACTGCTGTTTTCCTGTAAGACACTAAGCACAGAGAAGATCACTTGCCCAGGTTTGCAGAGAATTGAACTGACTCCAGAGGCCCTGTTCCTAATCTCCCCCTTGCAGCTGCCTAATCCTTTCACAACCAAGCATGAGGAGAATAAATTAAAATAGCTAGTTTCAAACTTCCTTTGGCTGCATTCACAGTGAAAGAAAATAAAATTTTCACCAACACTGATCAGAAAAACTGCAGCAAGTCTGGTGTGATGGAGTACACCTGTAATCCCAGTGACTTGGGAGGCACACGGAAGAAGATCACAAGTCTGAGGCCAACCTGAGCAATTTACAGACACCCTGCCTCAAAATAAAAGATAAAAAGGACTGGGGATGTGGCTCCATGGGAGAGCACCCTAGTAGGTTCAATCCCCAGTATTGCTGGGGAAAGGGGGGGGGGTGGAGAAAGAAAGAAAAAGAAAAGCAAAACTGAGGCAAGAGTTCAAGAGTTTCAGGAAATGATACCCATGCTATAGTTTTCTATCATATTCCAATTTATTCTTTTTCTAAAGTCAATCTCAGTGCATTAATTTGGTTTCACAGTGCAGTTTGAAAACACTGGGTTTGGGTTTGCTGTCCATCTGAGTGAGTTTGCTTTAATCCCTGATGAAGGTGGATTCCTTTGGGCAATTTACTTATAATATCTGTAGTGCACCCAATGCCTGTCTTAGCAGACCGCTTCCAAGAAGCCCTTCAGAAGCTGGGTTACTTTACCACTAAGGGCTGCCATCTTTGGTGGATCTTTCAGATATGGTTCCAGCTTTATCTCCTATCTGATCCATGGGAAGCTTGTATCTTTGCCTATCCCGAGCCCCCTACATTGAGTAAAAATGCTGCCTTCCACCTCTTCTGCTATTATCGAATATTAATCTAGACACAATTTCATATGAATCTATGTCCCACCTCCAAACTAGACAGACACAAGTCAAGCTCTCTGATTGTTACATTTCAAGGGATATACAGTGCCTGTTCTCTCTCTTCAAAGGAATTTTCCCTCCCCCCCACACCTTGAACTCTACTCCTTCATAAATAAGAAGTGGGTGATAGGCAAAAAGAAGGAGTTTCATAATCTCTTAGCCTGACCTGGATTTTCCAGATCTTGGTGTTGGAATGTTACAAAACTTTTGCAAAGATTTTGCCCTTGGAAGACTTTCAAAAATAGGAAGAGTTCCATTTTATATCATCTAACCAATGAGAGGACTATGGATTGGAAGGAATGGAAGAGAATGACTACAGGCTTGTTTACAGGCTGAGTTTGAGGAATACTAGAGCAGGTGAGATTGCTATGGAAAGTCCATGTATAAATGAATTCTATGGGGAACAAAGAAGGATATCTGAGTCAATGGAGTAACAACAGGTAGCCCAAGGAGATTGTCAGGGCTTGAGATACAAATAAGCTTGAGCACTCTCTCCTGACAGTAGCTGATGAGTCCGGTGCACTCTGTGAAATGTAGCCCTGCCACTTCCCAGCTCTGCACAAGACCTTGTTCTTGACCAGTATGTCAAGATGATAAGGATCATGTGCTGACTTTGTGGGGCCTCTGTTAAAAGTTTGATTTTCACCTTTAACTTTATCCTAGTGCCTCCTGAAACACTCTAGCCAGAGGAGGTAGAAGCCAAGGAATGGGCAAGTTGCCATGTCCTGCAAAAGCTGTAACTGGGGGGACCATGGTAACTCACCACTCTACCACCCATAGATCTCAGGGTCTGAGTTCGGATGTACACAACCCCAAGGCATGGTGACTAAGCCTGATTCTAAGATTGTTTCCACCAAATATAGGCTGAATACTTGGGTAAAACTATTGGCTCTGAAATTTGCTAACCATATAGTTGGAGTTGGTCTGAGTTTATTTTTAACTTTCAGTTTCTTCTTCTGAAGTGTGGTAACAAATGTATCTATCTTGATGTCTTAGACTGTGAGGAACAAGGAATTGATAAATATAAAGAACATTGCATTCGCTGCTGTTCTACTGATAAAATTTACCACTGGTTAGTAGATGAAATGGAGAGAATGTAGTCCCATCTTGAATCTCATCAGTGAAACACAGGGATTTTTCTCCTTTCTAATGTTTCTTTTTCTTTTGTTTTTTTGTAGCACTAGGGATTGAACCCAAGGGTACTCTACCAGTAAACTACATCCCAGTAATGTCTTGCTAGATTGCCCAAGCTGGCCTCAAACTTGAGATCCTCCTGCCTCAATCTTCAAAATAACTGGGATTACAAATGTGGGCCACTGCACCCAGCTTCTCTTTATGTTTTAACAGTCAGACACATGAATAAATGCTATTCCCCCCAGTACCCCCCCAAAAAAAAAGAAAGAAAGAAAGAAAATCCTTCCAGGCGTGGTGGTGCACACCTGTAATTCCAGCAACTCAGGAGGCTGAGGCAGGAGGATCACTAGTTTGAGGCCAGCCTCAGCAATTTAGCGAGACCCTTTCTGTCTCAAAGACAAAGAATATAAAAAAGGTTGTGGGAATAACTCAGTGGTAGAGAACCCTTGAGTTTGATTACCTGTAATACATACACATGAGTGCAAAAATATAAACCAATACATGATTACTCAAAGTAGTTAATTTGTTGCACTAAAAAAGGTATTTAATATTTAATGTTACCCACTCCTTTGTAATACTATCTAAAAGGGAATGAAGAAAAAAACTTTCAAAAGGGGCAAAGAATACAAGCTAACATTGTCCTCTATTTTCCAAAACTTCAAAAAAATTTCTCAAACCAAACCCACAGGAAATACTATAACGGAAAACAGAGCAAATCAGCTGACCCGAGTAAAGTCAGGGGAAACAATCTGGTTTTGAAATATATTTAAAATCTTAGAATAGAATTTGGTTTTGTTGATTTCAAGAGAGATTTGAAGTGGGGCACAGTGGTGCATGCCTGTAACCCCAGCAACTCAAGAGGCTAAGGGAGGAGGATCGCTGAGGCCTTTATGAGACCCTGTCTCAAAAAATAAAAAGGCCTGGGGGTGTAGTTCAGTTGGTAGAGTGTCACTGGGTTCAATCCCAGTTCAGGAGGATGGGGGGGGGGCAGAAGGGGGATTGATTTAAAAATAAAAACAAAAATACTTCATTTGACAGAAATATTTACTAGATACATAATAAATTCAAATCCGTATGCAAAATAACTCTCTGGGAAGCCTTAGAAAATATTTTGAAGGCTCAGAAAGACCTGTAGGGACCTTGTAATGCACCTGAAATTCCCATGAGTGATTCAGTTAGCAGCACACTTATTTACATGGATCCAAGCAGAAGCCACACTTGAGAATCCTCTCATGCCTGGGAGGCAGTGATTCCTTCAAGATTTATATTCACCTGCTTCCAGAAAAATGCTTGAAGTGCTAACTATTATGTGTATAAAATGAAAATAGAGGTGAAAATAGAGAATGTGAACCTCAAGGGATGAAGAAGCAAGTGGTCTAATCAACCCAAGCAGAAGTTTTATCCAATGAAGTCGTTTGTAGAGCTCATAAATTTAAAACAGTTAATTTAAGCAGGCTGGGAAGGGAGCAGAGTTCCCCTCACTTGCCCACTTCCTTTAGGTCCCAGAGCATTTTCTTGTGTTTTTCTCCTCCCACACCAGAGCAGTTTGAAACTAATGGTTTTGGGTGATTATGCCTACAGTGACTGAGCATTAGCACTGAGCTTCCTGCAAATCCAGATACAAAGGGAAACACTATGGATTACATTTCTTTAGATACAACGTTTTGTCAGATGTTAGTTATATTTTCAAGTAATAATGCTCAATATATTTTCAGGTAAAGTACCTCAAATTTAGGGGCTGAGGTTGTAGCTCTGCAGTAGATCGCTCGCCTCTCATGTGTGAGACCCTGGGTTCGATCCTCAGCACCACATAAAAATAAAAAAAAAAAACAAAGTACCTCAAATTTAAAGAAATGGGCCAATTGTTTACCTGAAAAAAAAGAAAAAAGGACAATTTACTATTTCCCTGCTTCCAGACATTATAGAACCCTTTGGTAGTTGAACTGCCTAAATACAATGGCCACTAGCCACATGAGGGATTTAAAGTCATTACTGATGGTGAACAAATGCTCCAACATAGGGTATGTATTGTTTTTTTGTGTGGTGGGGAGTTTACCAGGGATTGAACTCAGGGGCACACAATCACTGAGCCACATCCCTAGCCCTTTTTTGGATTTTATTTAGAGACAGGATGTCACTGTGTTGCTTAGAACCTCGCTGTTGCTGAGGCCGGATTTGAGCTCGAAATCCTCCCGCCTCAGCCTCCTGAGTCACTGGGATTACAGGCTTGTGCCAGTGTGCCCAGCTTGTATATGTATTTTTGTACATTAATAGTTTGATTATACTTAGAGGAACTTTATCTGAAAAAGTGAAAATTGAAACCAACCATAATGAATGTGAAACCAACTTCATCCTGCATTTCCCAACTTTCTGAATACCCTTGCACAATTAACCTTTTTTTTTTTTTTTTTGGTTTGGGGATTGAGTCCTAGACCTCACCCATCCCAATTAAACATGGGTTCTATCTCTGAGTTACACCCCAACCCTACCATTTTATACAACCATATTTTCTTTTGAGCACTTTTAATACTCTTATTTCTTCACAGATAGTTACTTTAAATCCTATATCTAGTAATCTCTATCTGCCACCTTTGTAGAGCTCATTCTCCAGTGTTTCTGCTAATTCTCATGAGGCCATCTCCTTTGGTAGGGTAGATTTGTTTCTCAGCTCAATCCCTGAAGATCCACTCTGAGAGTGAGTCTCCTGTATCAGCCTCAAATCTATTTTCCAGTTAAGAGGGGAAAAGAGAAAGGCTAGTAATTCTACTAGGAAAGCAAAACTGTTCTTATAAATTCCAAGGAGACGTCAACTTACATTTCCCTGATCAGAATTGGGTTATACAACCCTGACTATAAGTCGTTAAGCCTTCTTTAGTTGAAGGTGAGAGTTCTGGAGACAATTTATTGCAGATTTAACCCAGTGATGCTCTACCCCTGAGCTACATTGCTACCTTTTTTGGGGGCGGGGGGTTAGAATTTTATGTACAAAGCACTAGTGTCTTCTCTTTCATTGAGTGGCTGTCTTGAGTAATCCATTTGAGGAAGATCACTTAGTCCAACTTAATGAATTACTATTCCTTTGCTCAGCCTCTCCTGACAACTCACAAGCTGGTCATACCTCTGGCAGTACTTCAGGATCAGATTTGCTAGACTGAGCAGACAAGGCAAGAGCGAGAACACAAGCCTAATTTTTGCAGGTGGCCTCAACAGAGCAGTTTAACCCTCCTTGCTTTCATGGATGCAATGAAGTGAAATGAAGAGCCCTCAGCCCTTTTTATTTTGAAAGAGGATCTTGCTAAGTTGTCAAGGCTGGCTTTGAACTTGCCATCCTTATGTCTCAGCCTAAGTCTCTGGAATTACAGGTATTCACCGCTGTGCCCAGCTGAGAGTTCTGGAGAAGAGTATTAAAAAAGCATTTGCATGCAATAGATAGGCAAAAAAATTCTGTTTACTGTATGTGGGGTTGGTGGCACAAGTCATGAAGGTTATAGAACTCTATTTTGGAGCAATTATTCAAGGGAATCAGACCTACTTATACCTCTCTGGCTCTTCTTACATCAAAATATAACGGAAACCCTCACTGTCAGAAAGTGGACTTTTGAAAGAACAGATGCCTTGTGAATACTCTCCAAATAAGCCCAAGGCACTGTGCTATAGGCATTAAAAACAAGAGCTCTCAAAGGCAAGGCCCTTGATTGTAGAAATACTGCTTTCCAGGTTTTCTATAGCCACCTGGTTATTCATGACCTTTAACACCTCTTAAAGTAACCATCAGTCAACAAATCAGAAACTTATCCAAGCTGACAAAGGGAAAGAATAATATCACTTAGTCAAGATTTATTTCAACACCTGAAAATACCCACAATACTCAAAATTCAACTACTGTAATTTCTTGTAATTCATAAATGCTTAATATAAAACCTTTAAAAATGTAGACAATTAACTAACCCCTAAATACTATGATTTTCAAAAGCATTGGCATTTAACAAAATGAAAGATGACAATAAAACATCAAAAAACTTCCACAAATGAGACCATAATAGCATCAAGCTGTTCAGACTAAACAATCTATCTTTATACTTTCCATGTTTGTTTTTAACTGTTTCATAAAGCCAGTGATAATTGAGTCCTTTTTTAAGTATGGGATTTCTGACATTCAGGATGGAGCTCAATCACAGAGCACTTGCTAGCATGCACAAGGCCCTGGGTTCAATCCTCAGTATATATATATATATATACACACACACACACATATAATTTTTATAAAAAAATTAAAAAGACACAAATAGCATTGTAATAAATCGCAACATAATCTGACTGAATTTACCTATGTATCCTTTGCTCCAATAGCTTTAGATGTTTTTCTATGGACTTTATGTTTATTACCATCAGTATCATTTATTCATGTAGATGAGAAAAAATGATGTACCATGAGTTTTCTTTAAAATCACCTTCTACTTTCTTCAAACTTTACTCTCCCATACCACACCACCACCAATCTATTGTTAAATTGAACAATAATGCAGTATACTATCTGAGGATATTGAGGAGGCCACAAATAACCTGTAATTTTAATTTTGTGTGTGTGCATTTGATATTGGAGGTCAAACCAGGGCATCATGTATGCTGGATAAGCACTCTACCACTAAGTTACACACCTAAGCCTGTAATGTGTACAAAATATCCAAAGATTTCAATTTTCTACCGATATAAACAAAAGGACTCAAGTGGCCAAAAGTTATAGTGGGTAGGAGAAAAAAGACAAAGTATGAATATTATTTAATAAAAATTTTATTTACACCATTCCCTCAACGTAGCTTTTTAGGCTAACATTAAAGCATATTGTGCGTACACAGCTAAGACAGTTTAGATTTGCTCTGGAACATATAATCACATTTAAAATTAATAACCTTCTAAGTATTTCATAGTTTAATTGGCTCTTTGTTTCCCTGGGGGAAAAATAAAAATTTTGTGTTAAGAAATTGGTAAATACAAAGGGACGGCTACATATTCACTTATATCCTGAGGATGCCTAAAGATGGAGTCTGTTGTTTTTTCTAAAGATGCAATACAGATATGCACCTAATCACCCTGATTAGTGATGAAGTGGAATGGTACAGACCAATGCGATCTCTTATGGACAGAATTTTAGGATAGATATTCTGAATGGAAAAAAAAACTGATGCTGGTAATTGTTTAAAGAGAAAACCACTGTCAAGAAAAATGTTGAAAAACAAAATTATATACTCTTGAAAGACCAACACAAAAACCAGATCGTATAGAATGAAAGACATTCATTTTACTGTCTAGAGAAACTCAAAGGCAGAGGGAATCCAGGTCACTTAAACTTGAGGCAGCACTACACAAGAAAAGGAGACAGAATAGACTGACCTCAGAAGGGCAATGAGAAAAACAAAATTTCAAGTGTTCAGCTCTGTAATATATAGGGATGCACAAAATATCAAAGTTACAGTCTGTATTTTCTTCCCATTCATAGTAAATTATCAAACTTCTGTTTAATGCATTACTTTAATAAGCCTTCTATTTAGTAACATATGCTATATACATGGTTATATTTTACCATGAGAATTACAGTTCTCCTCCCAAATTAGTGACTTGCTTAACCCAGACTTATATACATTTTATTTCCATTACAAGACACTTAATATCTTTCTAGTGATTCAGAAAATATTACAACATATTACATAAAAAACAATATTTATTTTTAAATGATTCTTTTAAGTATGATAGCATGATGGTTTGAACAGCCGAAGCACAATGGGGTAACTATCTAATATTGTTTAAACTAATTTACAGCTATAGGAAAATGTTTGATTTTTAAAATATAAGCAAGACTGCACAATTATAAACAGTGAAATGAATAAATAAAGTAATTTTTCATCAGTGGCCATTCATTATTTTGCTTTTAGAAACCTGGAAGAAATTGTCATCTTTGAGTTTCAAATGTTCTGGTAAATCTAGTCGCTTCTTAGCTTCTTCAATATCACCTTGAATTGCTGAAATAAGTGACTCTGTAAAGAGAATGCAAATAAATATAGTGAGAAACTGCTAATAGACTTTACTATTTCCTTTGCTCAGCCTCTCCTGACAACTCACAAGCTGGTCATATCTCTGACACAGGATAGAATCTAATAAATGTTTTTTCCCTTCCTGCCTCTTCCCTAGACTTAGGTACAGTCACAAATATACACTGCAAATTCTAAACATAAGAAACAAATATTCATGATCTGTTCTCTTTTGATATTTACACCTGTAAAACAAATTTTACAACAGGGTTAAAACTACCACATTCTATTAATAAGACACCTGATAACACCTGAAACAAATGTTCATTGCTTCACTGTTTCTTATACTTATCAAAGATTTCATTAACCTCATACTGTTAGAGAAGCAGTCAGTCTGCTGGCTTTTAATCTAGGCTCCATACTAACTATGTAACTGAGTTACATCTCAGCCCCCTTTTTAGTTTTTCAGATAGGGTCTCACTAAGTTGCTGGGGCTGGCCGTGAATTTGTAATTCTCCTGACTCAGCAAGACACTACAGTTACAGGAGGGCACTGCCATGCCTCATGATTCATGCGTTATCAAGGGGCTGTTATAAAAGCGATCTCTCTCTAGCACTGTTGTTGTCTTACTATGTGATGCCCTTCCACTGGTGCAGCAAGAAGGCACTCACCACATGCTGACCAGATGCCTGCATAATGCTCTGGGACTTCCCGTTTCTAGAACTGTAAGCTAAATAAACATCTACTCTTTATAAATTATCAAGTTTCATACTCTTCTACAGTAATAGAAAAACAGACTAGGACAGTGACTGTATATGCAAACTGTCAATTTCCCCAACTATCACATGGGCAAAATAATTCTTCATAGGGTTATCGTAGGGGATAAAGAAAGTAACTCATGTAAGACACTTAAACAGTGTGGGGCAATTATTAAACTCTCAATAATATACATACTGCCACCAATGCTACTAGTAGTACCTATAGCAGCAGAAGTAATATTTAAGGAGATCAAGATAAGAACTTACCTAAAGAATCAAAGTTCTTTTCTGGTCTGAGGTAGCCAACAATGGCAACATTGAGGATTTCCCCATAGAAGTCCTCTTCAAAGGTATGGATGATGTGAGTTTCCTATAGTCAAAAATGTTGAAAAGATTTCAGATTACAGACTTCTTGAAATCTGAAATTTACCTTTCTAGTTACAGTGAGTTATTTTAAATGAAGCAATCAGTCCTCATTAAAATTTAAAGACATTTTTTCCATCACTCATGTTACTGTCCCAAACTTATGCATAAACTTAAGTGAGGTAGTAGATGTTCTATCACAAACTGGTAAAATCTGATGCTTAAAATGGTGAAGGAAAGCAATGGAAAGCTGACTGGCACATGAATTTTTGGTATGACTGAGGAATTTTTCAAAAAGCTTATTATTCATCTATCATATTTTAATCATTAAATTGAAGTTTTTTTATATTAAAGCTGAGGGAAGAAGATTGAAAATTTGAAGCCAGCCTCAACAACTCAGGAAGACCCTGTACCAAAATTTAAAAAGGGCTGGGGAGACTGGGAGGGAGAAAGGGAAGGAAGGAAAGAAGGAAGGGAGGGAGGGAGGGAAAAGAAAAGAACTGGGAGTGTAGGTCAGTGGTAGAACACCCCTGGGTTTAAAACCCAATATAGCAACAATAAAGAAAGTAGAGGAAGAGGAGGAAGGAGAGGAAAGAGGGAGTAGAAGAGGAGGGAGAAGGGAAGAAAAAAAGAAATAAGACAGCTGAGGCTGGAGTAGGATGGGAGCATTAGAAATTGCAATATATAAGTGAAAACTAGCTAGAAGCATCCACCTTGAAGCATATGACCCAAGAATCTAATCTATGGAGTGATCTTTTAAACTGAAATATCACAAATCTAAAACTACACTTACCTCATTCTAAGTATTAAAAACAATAAAAAGAGTACACTTTAAATGATTCAGACCAAACAACAACAATAACAAAAAAAAAATCATTGAACCTTTTAGATTAAGGAAAATCTTATTTCCTCTCAAAAAATAAAACATATTTTTCATAATCTTTTAATCTTCTTGGGAGGAGATGGTCATGATCCTTTGAGATCATTAAAATGGGAATAATAAAGATGCAGGGATGGTTGTACTATTCTTCCCTATTCTCTCTAATTACAGGGAAGTCACTTTGAATATTTTCTCTTTTGTAATCATATTCCAAAAAAGACTCCTTAAATTGGGTGTGGTGGCACACACCTATGTAATCCCAGTGACTTGGGAGGCTGAGGCAAGAGGACTAAACCAGCCTGAACAACTTAGTGAGACCCTATCTTGAAATAAAATTAAGATGGGTGCAGTGGCACACTCCAATAATCCCAGAGGCTCAGGAGGCTGAGACAGGATTGCAAGTTCAAAGTCAGCCTCAGTAACTTAGCAAGGCTCTAAGCAAGACCTATGAGACCCTGTCTCTAAATAAATACAAAATAGGGCTGGAATGTGGTTCGGTGGTTAAGTATTCCTTGGTTCAATACCCAGCACCAAAAAAAGAAAGGGGGAAAAAAAAGCTTAATGATAAGAGCAAAATAAATAAATTAATTTCATAATTCACTCTCTGTTCCATATCTTCTGTATAACTGTCCTTTATATATGGGGACAAAATGCTAACTGAAAGATTTAGGGTACTTGCAGGGTGGAATGGATTAGAACATTAATCTTCCATAAATGGATCGACTCTAAAATGATCTACAGATTCAATTCTATCTCAATAAAAATTCTAGTGGGGTTTTTTGAATGGTAGAAACTGACAATCTATTCTAAAACTTGAACAGAAATGCCAAAATTATTTAAGAAAATCCTGAAAACAAGACTGAAGAACTTACACAACAGATATCAAGACCTATTATAATGCTATGTAAATTAAGCCCCAGTGGTAATGGTTCAAAGATAAACAAGCAGATCAGTATGTATGAATGTTTTTTTTTTTAAGATTCTCACATAAAACCATTTTATATATCACAAGGAGACACTGTAGTATTATCAGAAAAGGATGGCATTTTCAATAGATAGGCTGGGTCAATTTCATATCCATTTGAGGAAAAAATAATAATTTTGACCCCTACTGTACAGCATACTCAAAAATCAATTTAATGAAACAAGTAAGTCACTTAAGCTTTTAGAAGGAAACAAACTTTCTTCATGATTTTGGTGTAGGCAAAGATTTCTTAAGTGGATATTTAAAAGTGCTAACCAACCATAAATGAAAAATGATTAAATGATTATATTAAGAACTTTTGTTCTTGAAGACACCAATGAGTTTATTTAAAATAATAATAATAATAAAAAAGCAACACAAAAGAAACTTGTAACACATAATTCCAATAAAGGAATTGGATCTGGAATATACCAAGAACTTCTTTATGACAATAAGTTTACACATCTTTTTTTTTTTTTAAATAAAGGCAAAGGACTTGAGTAGGAACTTCATAGGTATCTGTTACTGTCAAAGAAACACACACTCCCTGAATTGTAGGAACATCTTATTACTGAAAACTGAGTTTCTCCTAATTATTAAAGGATTTCCAAGGCATTCCTTAAGTAGTTCAATAGTAATAGTTCCATTACCTGTGTAATTCATCATGGGATAGGTTCCCCTGCCTTTCTTTTCCTTCCTTATTCAACAGAAAATTGTTGTTTTCATTTAGCAATTCTTTACCTTATCTCTTCCAACAAATAATTTGCACTATTCTACTGAGTAAATACTACTGAGTTCTGGGTTATTACTATTGCTTGTCCAACAGTGGTTTTCCAACTGTGACACACTTCTTTTTTAGTAACTCTTCAAAGTTAAAAATTGCCAGACATGGTGGCACACGCCTGTAATCACAGTGACTCAGAGACTGAGACAGGAGTATCTCAAGTTCAAGGCCAGCCTCAGTAACTTAACAAAGCTCTAAGCAGCTTAAGGAAGATTGCAAGTTCAAAACCAGCCTCAGCAAAATCAAGGCACTAAACAACTCAGTGAGACCCTGTCCCTAAATAAAATACAAAACAGGGCTGGGGATGTGGCTCAGTGGTTGAGTGCCCCTGAGTTCAATCATCACTACCCTCCACCAAATAAAAAGAAAACCCTGCCTCAAAATAAAAAACAAAAGGCTAAGGATATAGCTAAGTGGTAAAGCATTTTTGGATTCAATCCCCAGGTACCAAAGAAGGAAAAAAAAAAAAAGGAACAATTAAAATTTAGATCTCTATATCTGTTTTTGCCACATACTTGAGCTGACAAAAGATTCAGCCAAGTGGGGTACAGTGGCACATGCCTGTAATCCTAACTACTCAAGAGGCAGGCTCACAAATTTGAGGCCACCTCTTGCAACTGAGCAAGACCCTGTCTCAAAATAAAGAAAATAAAGGGCTGGGATTGTGACTCAGCGGTAGAGCACTTGCCTAGCACCACAGGTGGGACCCAGGTTTGATCCTCAGCACCACATAAAAATAAAATGCATTGTGCTGTGTCCATCTACACCAAAAAATATAAACTAAAAAGGGGATGTAGCCCTTTACTTTCCAGCATATACAAAAAAGAAAGATTCAACAAAATCTAACAAATAAAAACATATAAACTGTGTTGATCCTGTTTGTTAAAAAAAAAAAAAAAAAAAAAAAGTAGGGACAAAACTAGAGTATACTTCAAGGTGATTTTTTAAAAATAGAGGAGTTTGGGGGTGTGACTTGCCTACCATGCAAGGCCCTGGGTTTCATACTTAGCAACACAATAAGAGAAAGAAAGCATCAATTTGCATCATCCCTGTAGTAAGCACTTCTATATTAACAGGGTAATCAAGTAATTACACTTTAAACTACATAAACTGTGGCAAGCTCAATTTTATGAAACATGCTTTTAAATAACTCACTTATCTACTGTAAATGTACTTACATGAGCATTTAAAAGGTAGCATTATAATGTTTTTAAACTCCACTTTCTGTATGATTTAATAAATGCATAAAAAATTAATCTGTTACTTGGTACACAATGTATAAAAAGATGTAATTTGTGGGTTCTGTACACTACTAAACTTGGTATGAACTCAAAGTAGACTTCCTCAAATTTTAGAATGCTAAATGTAATTCCCATGGTAACTACAAAGGAAATATCTATAGAAAATACTCAAAAGGAAATGAAAAGAGAGTCACTATAAAAAGTCAAATAAATGCTTAGTCAACTAAATAACAAAGGAAATGAACAAAAAATTTACAAGTCATATAGAAAACAAAAAGCAAAATTGTTTTCATTTAACTTTATTAGTTAGATGAAAATGGATTAAGGTCTCTAATTGACAGAAATTGGCAAAATGGATTGAAAACATGATCCCACCATTTACTACCTATAAGAGACTCACTTTAAATCCAAAGGCACAGATTGAAAGTAAAAGGATGGAAAAAGATATTCTATTCAAATAGTAACTAGCTGGGCATAGTGATGAAAGTCAGCCTCTGGACGAAAAGACAGGAGGATAGCAAGTTGAAGGCCAACATCAGCAACTTAACAAGACCCTGTCTCAAAAAATATGAGGACTGGGGATGTATCTCAGTGGTAGAGCACCTCTGGGTTCAATACCCAGTACTTCAAACAAACAACAACAACAAAACCCAAACAAACAAAACAGCCAATACTCTGCTTTTAAATTCTTCAAGCATGCTGCCCCAAACTCTATTATTTGTATCATGTTGTGTTTACCACTGGTAAGTTCTGTGTCCATCTAAAACCACATATCACTCTAAATCATAATCCCATTTCAGTAACAGGAAAATTCGATTCTTACCATAGACTTTTTCATATTCTTGTAGTATGGGTTCCATCCTATGCTTACCACCATCTTATGAACATCTCCACTTCCAACACTGGCCCAACCATAATAAATGCCAGTGGATATGTCAGCTGGAAGATTATCTACTATTTGTTCAGGAAAATTGGCTAAACAACAAAAGTAAATATTCTTAGTGTTACAAGATTCACATAAAACATTTGTAAAAATCACATGCAGCACTATTCTAAATCATTGCGCTCAGTAGATTGCTAGGGCTCCGACTATCAATCTCATCCTCCCATATTCTGAGTTGGAGTTTTTTCTCTTCAGGTGAACAGGTATGGAATAAGATTTAAGGCAAGTATATAAACTTCTCAAAAAAAAAAAAAAAGCAAAACCAAAAACCACTCTCTGGATAGGAAAAAAAAAAAGGTATAACCAGATGGAATGAGGCCACCAAGCAGTTACCAGCACATGTAGGCCCAACTACTCAAGAGGCTGAGGCAGGAAGATAGATTCCTTGAACCCAAAAGTTCAGGTGCAGCCTTGAGCAACACAGTGAGGTTCCTCTATTTTAATATTCAAAAATCAACATCACCAAACAAAACCCACGGCTTTTTTTTTTTTAAAGATTTGTTCTTTCCAAGTAGGGTTTGAATCACTTCAAAAGATTCTTATTTTAAATACCCAGCCTAAAGAGAATGATTGAACAGTTCAAAGGGCAACCCTGCTGTGTAGTTTTCGACACCCAGTAGTACTGCATAGTTTTCAGGAGTAGCTGCAATTTTTGGCGCGGGGTGGGTTTAAACTGATGGGATTTAACTCAGTGGTGCATTACCACTGAGTCACATGCCCCCTGCTGTGTATTTTTAAGGATGAATTAAACGATCAAGTCTTGATTACTAAAACTCCTGAAGGCAGACCAAACCCAAAAGTTGGCTCTTCTCCAACTACCTGTGTTATCACTGGGACACTAACAGATTCCAAGAACTTTAAGGTCGGCTTGAGAATTCGGCCACATTAGGTTTTAATGGGCAAGGTAACCGCCATGCTTGGCGGACCGGGAAAAGAGGGATCCTGTGATTCAGCTAAGCTTCCTGTCACCACCCAGGTCGCCAGGGAGATCTGAGCCAGGGGCAGGGAGGAGCTCCCAAAACGCAAAGAAAGATCCTCGGCCCCAAAACAGAGGGAACGATGCTGACAGGAGGTCACCTCCGCCTGCGGCACGGTGGTCCCACAACCCGGTCGCAAGTCCCCGGGCTGACGTCCTCGCCCCCTACGTGACCCGGTCCCGGGGCTCCGCGCCGCCGCGGGCTTACCTGTGGGGATGCCCAGCTGCTTGGAGCCGCGGCCGAAGCCCCGCACTACTTGGCCCCGGCAGAAGTACGGCAGGCTTCTCATGACGCCGTCCGCCGGGGACGCGGGCTGCAGGCCAGTCCGCGCGTCAGGCGGAGCCGCCGTGGGTACAATGCCTGGAGCCCCGGACCAGCCGGGGGACGGGGCAAGCGCTCTACCCGCTAGGTGCGCACACTAAACACCCCGTGGCACCGACGACACGCGGCGGCAGGTCTCTCACACCGCTGCCCAACTGAAGTTGCTGGACAACTCAGGAAGCGCGTCTTCGCTACGGGAGCTGCGGCAACAGCAGAAGGTCGGCTGTGGCCAAGAGCGCACTGGAGACTGCCGGATCCCGAGAGGTCTCTGGCTGCCTCCCCACAGCCGGCGTACTGACACTTCCGCGGCGGAACAACCGATGCCTGCTCGGCTTCCGTAGTCCTTTTCCGCTGTAGCCCCGCCTCTCCCGCTGTGGCTCCGCCCCCAGCCGGGGTCCTCCTGGGTCTCCTACCAGCCCCTGAATGCCGAAACGGATTCGGGGTCGTTTGCTTCAGCCTAAGTGGCTAGGAAGCACCGTTCCCCAACAGCCGTCGGTGTCTCCTTCCCCTTCCTTCTTTTCCTTAGAACTCTGACGTCAAAGCGAGATCTTTTTTAACTCCTTGGCAACCGCTGGGCTGATCGTTGGTCATCATTCCATTTGCTCTTTAAACATTTATTAAAGCTCCCCAATTTCAGCTCAGAGATTACCCCACCGGAAGCGGCTCTCCTCCCCCCAGACTACTGACCTAAGTCTTCATATAAGATCCAGGGAAGTAGGTCCTTGTCCGAGCTGTCGCCTCAGTGGCAACTGGAATGTAACCACAACTCAATTTTGGTTTTCTGATTAGAGATGCGCTGCCTGCCCACCCACTTTCCCTCTAGGGTGTCTCCTTGAGAACTTAATAAGCTTGAAAAAGGCTTGATTGGCTTTTTGACCTTTGGAACTGTAAGCTGGGCGGGGGGGGGGAGTAGAAAAAGTCTCGCTCATGAGACACACGTGATGCAAGGCTGTAACATACAGTTCATCCTCTCAAGAAGTTTTAATCTTCTATTTTTCTTTATTAAATTATAGGAAATTCTGCCCAGATTTTGTAGCCACTTTCTTTCTATCTTGCATATTTATAATGCTAAATAATTCTTACCTGTTATTTTCTCTTTTTGTCTCTGTCTCTTTTTGGTCCTGGGGATTGAACCCAGGTGCACTTTACCACTAAGTTACATCCCCAGTCGTTTTTATTTTTTATTTTGAGATGCAGGTCTCACCAAATTGCTGAGGGTCTCACTAAATTGCTGAGTCTCACCTTGAATTTGAGATCCTCCCCCATCGCTGAGATTACAATCTTAAACCCCATTACAATTACTTTCTGTTTATATAGGTATGAAGAGGGATTTCTTACCAAAATGTTTTATATCCCTAACTTTGGCATAGTACCTGATCTGAAGTAAACACTCCATAAATATTTGTAGAAACAACAAAAGGTCCAGGGTGTGCCAAGCACAGCACAAGGTGCTAGGGGAAAGGTGAGTAAGTCAAAGTCCAGGTCTTCAGAGGCCCAGCAGCACCAACACTGTACTCCAACAGAAGCCGGTACAAAATACTTGGAAGACTGCAAAGAGTAGAACTCACAGAAAAGGTGTTTAGTATAGACAGTAGTTAAGGTGCTAAAGCTAGGTAAACTAGGGCTTGAATACAGGCCTCTCGCTTGGTTGACTAGCTGGTAACCTTGAGTGAAATACTCAGCTTGAATCTCAGTGCCCTTGTCAATAAGTTGTGGATATTAACAGTATTTGGGGAAAAATGAGATAATGTATGAAAACCTCTTAAAAATATATATACACCAGTGACACACGTCCTCTAGCCTCAACCTACCTACTTATAGTCACAACCCAGTTAATCCACACAAGTGGATTAATGCACCAATTAGGTTAAGGCTGTCATAACCCAATCATTTCACCTCTGAACTTTCTTGCATTGTCTTACACATGAGCTTTTGGGGGACATCTCACAAACCATAACAAAATCATCTTTTAAGCCTCCCTACCAATTCAGGGTCTAAGGAACGGAATTTTACTGCCTCTTTTGATCTTCATTTCTCTACGAAGTCTCCTGGATTATGTAAAATTTACATTAAAATACATTTGTATGCCTTTCTCCAATTAATCTCTTGTGTCAGTTTTTTTTTTAAGTGGTACTGAGAGCAAACAAATGCTATACACTCTGCCTCTGTGTTACATTCCTAGCCCTGTCTTAGGTCAGTTTAATTCTTAGGTTCTGCCCAAAAGAAACCCTAAATAGGAGGTAAAACTCTGCCGTGCCTCCCCTACAGTGATGATTATAACAAAGACAACAACAATCATAAGTTATCAAGAGTTATCACTTAACATCATCCAGGCAATTTGTTAAGTGTTTTTCATACACTATCTCATTTATTTTATACACACACACACACACACACATATACACACACAGATATATTTACATTTGTTTGTGTGTGTGAACTGATTGCCTCAATAGTCTCTACTATATTCAAACTTGGTTCATGTCACTGTATGCACTGTCCAGGAAGTATATTTTATAAATGATGTTGTAAAAGCTAAATTCAGAAAAATATATTTTAATGAAATTTGGATTAAACAGTTTTGGAAGCCAGTGAAGTACACAGACTGAAAATGACTAATCAGACCTGACACTATTATTTTGCAGAAAAGAGGACTGTGATTGACTTGCTAGACCCAAAAGGACATAAGTAATCTATAAGATGGTGAGGAGCCATCTAGCTGTTTGATGGTGGACTTCTAATCATCTTTTCTGGGAGATCCAAGGTCTCCTATATGCAGCTGTTTCATACTAACCCATTATGAAATATTTATTTAGCTGATTACTTAGTAAATACACCTCACCTGGAAGGTTGACAATGATACAAATAGATTTTATACCTGTTTAGAATACAAACCAAATTTTATCACCTAACCACATGAGATGTTAATAATAACCTGGAAGATCAGATCCTGACATTAGGCCAGGCCTGGAAGCCAATATCTGGTCTG